>NC_056740.1:242429359-242664359 GCF_019279795.1 Protopterus annectens
ATATATATATATATGTATGTATATGTGCATGTAATTGTATTAGCTATGAAGACACTGGAGCCATGGCATAGCACACACATTCTTATTTATTTAACTATTTAACAAACCAGTAGCTCACTTGCCTTCACCAAAAACACAAATCAAACAGTACCTTTAAAACAGTTCAATCCATAAAATTCATGACACCATGAAAAACTCTCTTAGGGCAAAGGTAGACCTCTTTCCTAGGCCCCGCTCCAGGTTCAAGTATTCCATAATATGCTCCCAGACTCCTTAAGTCTATTTCCTAAACCTCACACTCAGTGTCAGAAATCACATGGTCTTTTTCCTAGGCCTCACACTCAGCTCCAGCAGTTGCATGGTGTTTCTCCTAGGCCTCACTATCAGTTCAAAAAATCTCAAGGTTTCTTCCTTTCACTGTCAACTCCAAAATGTAAGCTCTGCCCAGAGACTACCTCTGATTGGGTCCTCTCATGGTCCATGTCTCCAATTTTTCTTTTTTTCTTTCAGCACAACACACACTGCCTTTCCATATAGGAGCTAACTTACTGATTTCAGCCCCTTCTAAGCCAAATTACTTTATACTGAAGCAACATAATTTTGTTGGTTGATTGCTTGTGGGAAATACTACAAACATTTTCCAGGCCCATATTGTCAAATAGTTAAAAGAACTCACACAAACACACACACACACACACACACACACACACACACACACACACACACACACACACACACACACACACGCACACACGCACACACGCACACACGCACACACACACACATTAAGATCACATTCTTATCAATATAATGCAAAATCATAATATTTACTAAACTTTGTAAATTTCATTTACATTTAACAAGGTCAACATGTTATAATATATACATACATTCCCCTGAATAGATATATGTCCCTACAGATGATTAGAATTTGCAATGGCTTACTTTATATGAAGACAACATCATATGCATATCCTTATACTTAAATAATTGCATTCTTTAACTATGTTACAATATATTTTTCTGATAGTTTTTGCTAGAAATGCTCAGTTATAAAGTTATGTTCATGTATATATATATATATATATATATATATATATATATATATATATATATATATATATATATGGGTCTTATATCACATTATCAAAATTCCAAAATATCGAACACCATAAGCTCGACCTTGGAATCTCGAAATGTGATATACTCGAACGCTCAGAACATAGAATTTTTTCCAAGGGAAAAAATTTGCTGTTCCGAGAAAACACACACAGCTCAAGCACACCAAAATACATAATCTACACATACACACTTCACAAAACCCTACACTAAACCATACATACACTACTAGCTATCCACTTACCTTAACTCAACCCTAACTCTAAGGTCCCTAACTAACGCACACTCACCTTACCCGCTCCCTAACCCTAAGGTCCCTAACTACTGCATACTCACCTTACCCGCTCCCTAATTCTAAGGTCCCTAATTATTACACACTCACCTTACCTCAATCCATTTGCAGACTTACCTTAACTCGGTCAGTCACCTTCGCACCACAGTCGAGGAAATAGCGAAGCCACAGAAACGGCCTACTGAATACTTTCCCTAGGAAAATATTCGGTGTTCTGCAGCTTCACTATTTCAAGCATTCGCTGAATAGGGGTTGATATTAGAACATTCAATGTTTTAACACTTCGATGTTCTAATATAGATCCCCTAGTGTGTGTGTGTGTGTGTGTGTGTGTGTGTGTGTGTGTGTGTGTGTGTGTGTGTGTGTGTGTTTGGTGTGTATGTGTGTGCGTGTGTGTACAGACTTTTTTACATATATATGATATGTTTTCTAGTTTGCAATCTCAGTATCATAATTACATCATTAGTGCGATCTTATAACATTCAAACCAAAGATGAGATACATATGTCTATAAGCCAAAGTGGTATGTTCTGTCATTATAAATTCTCCATTAAAAATATATATTTTTCGTCTACAGATAAACATGCACACATTCAAAATGTTGATGTATTTCAAAAGGCATGATACATATATACTTTGGGAATAGCACATATATCCAAGTGCCACATGATTCATAAACAGGGCAAGACATTATGGCAATTCCCTGTCTGCAGTCCCTTCCCAATTGTGTATCTGCAGTCTAACCTGTGACCAGAGCCTTATATTCTCATGACCCACATGTGTGATGTTGCCATACTGCTGCCAAAAGCAGTGCTCACGCAGATGGATACCCTTATTATAATATATAGAGTTTAGTGAAGCTGAACTGAGGAGAGGAAAGGTGAGAGCTCTCTGATAGGTGAGCATAATGGACAGTGACAACACTACAAGCAATTCATATGCAGATTGAGAGCAATGGCTGAGATGTAAATATAATAACACAAAACTAAGAGTATTCAGCAGTAATAACAAGTTATTATCATGTACACTATCACTTGTTTTAATGAATGATTCAATACCTAGGTTAGTATCACTGTAAAATGAAACAATAACCACTACAAGTGTCTCATACTTTCTAAATAACCCTCCCCAGATGCTCAGACATCATAAGAATGCCGTTCGTGCCACACCTAACCTTGTCTACAAGTAGCCTTATTGACTTAATATTTTAATCTGATGGTTTCAAATGTATTTCTTTATTATTTCCTCTATCTTCCTGTAACACAGTTAACATTCCCCCATTGGCTTTAATTATTATTATTATAATCAACTAATTAATTAACTACTTTCCTCAACAGGATTTGAGCAATACCTTTAGAATATAATTGTATCTAGTCTCCAGTAATTTCAGAAAAAAAAATGGCAAAAATCTACACGTACATATTTGTAAAATAATATGAATACAGTTCTAATATACTGATTACCATTGGTTTGAAACAATTTCCTATTCTTTTTTATTACCACTGTCCACCTGAATAAAGGTCTTCATACGTCTACCCACAAATTTTACCAGTATTGAAATTCCTTGTAAAACCCACATTAACTTCCTTTTACAAAACTATGAGATAAGTATGAAAACATTACTTGTAGTTTCCTGACACATTATCCTTAAAATAAAATACTGTTCCTTGTATCTTCGGAATGCAGAAAAACACAATCAGATTAGCTGCTACTAGTTAGCCAGAAATTTAACCCCAAATCTTTTGATTTTACACAACCTGATTTGTTTTTAACTTTGACTCTACTGTAAACACAAAAATCTTTGTAGTCTTAAATATCTCAGACATATAGCAACTTACCCTGGTTTACCTGCTTAAATTTTGACTCTAGGTAATGAATAAGAAAAAAAAAAAAGAAATGTATTCCTAGTATAACCCTTTACTTTTCTCAATCACTACTGATCTATTAGATATAAAGCTCAAATTTGGCTAAAATCTAGAACGGTGCTGACTTCTTAGCCTGTTGTCTGCATTATATATCAGTCTATAACTAATTTTCACTCCACTCAGAGGTCAGTGAATTTTTTCCTATACTCTTTTTGTAGTTATCTCTCACATAGCATTACAGACATGCCTGATTTATTTTTATCCCTCCATCCTGTGAAAGCATATTGTAAAATAACTGTGTCAGATGCCACACATATATAAGCAAACTTGCCTTTCTTGTAATACTGATTATTTAAATCTGCTGTAGATTCCAGTTTACCTGGAATATCCATTATTGGATAATAAGAAAATGTGAATTTAATCAAAACAGCTTGAAACTTTCTAGCTTTAGATTAGATGTCTTTTACATAATCCAGTTAGAATGTTCCACTAAAATCTCTTTGTAACACATGTAACCCATAAACATAGCATTTATTTTTCAAAATAAGCAAATGCGGTCTCTAAAATACATTTCACAGGCATCAGAATATTCCTAGCTTTGTATTCAGTTGATATATGGTAAATAAAATCCAAAATAGTGTATTTTGTAATTTCTAGGGGCCCTTTTGGATAGCACAAAATAGCACCTTTCTTTTCTGTATTGTATTTCCCAAGACAGACAAAGCATTTGCTTCATTGTTTGATACTCAGAAATGCTTATCTTTTTTACATACTGCAAGTATAATGTTCCCAAGAAACCATATCCTGTATATACCAGAATCCTTGTTACCTTTTGAGAATAACCACAACAATGCTGTAACCATTCAACTTCACAACCAAATCCTATGTTAAAATCTGATAAAAGGTCATAAACTTGTGCAAATCACTGCATGGCCAAACATATAATATTCCTTCATGAAACTGTCGGCATTAAGAAGTGCTATACAAAATAAACAAAAAAATAATACTATCAGGCTATTAGCACTACGGAATTAATAATCCCTCATACTGCAAACATTTTAATAGTTCTGTTACTGTATTTCATATATTGTTGTTTATTTAACATTTGTTTATGGGGAAATTCCGACTTGGAACAAAGCCAATTTTCAGTGGAGGACTGGGTAGAAACACTCCAGACATATGTTTTTGTAATGTGGGAGGAAACCAGAGCACCTGGGGAAAACCCACACAAATGCAAGGAGCATATACTGACTCCACACAGAAGGCACCCCAGCCAAGAATCAAACCAGAAAACCTCTTGCTGTGAGGTGACAATGCTACAGCTGCACCACTGGACCATCCAAGAGCAGAGATCTGTAAAAGACTTTTAAAGAAAAGCATAAAGAAAATATTCATTTTTTTAAATACATCAGTTAACTTTTCGATGTTATGCAATAAAGCATAAGAAATAAAACAATTGTCATTATTCCCTGTGGTTGTGAATCATTGAATCATGGAATCTAAAATAATGTATGTATGCTATAAGCAATGTCTCACTGTTGTGATAACATTACCTTTTATTCAGTTAACCTCACATGTAATGTCATGTTGCCATCATTACTGGGCACTCTCCCTTTATTTTTATTTTTCCATTAAAGAAAAATAACATGCATCAACTTGAAAGTACACATCAAGCAATTAGAACTAGAAAGGAATAAAGTAGGCATTTTAATAAAAGAAACATTAACTTCCAGTAAAATTATTTTCTCTTTTAAAATATAAAATTTCTAAAATCCTGGATTTGCACTCATGAAACCCACTTGCTCAATATGCTATTTTTTCTGTATTATCAGAAGCATTGGTATAAATCATTTAACTGTCAGATTAGAATTTATAACGCATCTTACAAGTAGCCAGTATGGCTATATATTTGAAGTTCATTATGTTAAACTACATGGTCTAAAATGACTCTGCAGACAGAATAGCACCTGTGAAAATTAATCTTTTGTGAATCTGTCCCCTTTATTAAGCCAAACAACAATAAAAGACGTGTGTCCGAGTCTCTCCCTGTATAAATAGACATCACAGAAGATTTTCTCTCTCTGTTTGCTGGGGAAACGGCCATTAATGTCTCTTAAATGTCAGAAGTATGTGCATTCTCACTGATGCAGACTGAATATGTGGTGGAATGCAATGTCAGTGTAAGCATTCTGCACTTATTACTTAAAAAACACTTCTCCTGAGGATAAAATTGTACATACACAGTCATCTGAGGGAAAAAAAAGTCATAAGAAATAATTTTCCCAAGAATTGACCTTGTTTTCATGTTGCAGAGAATGTAACATCTGGATTTTTGCAAACTCTTCCAAATGTGAAAGTATTGCTAAACATAGTACAGTTTTTTAACTTTGATTTACAACAAACTGTCATCTGTCTTCCTTGGACAATTTTAAACCGCAAATGTTGCATCATGCATTCATATGTGCTGCTGCTTTAAGACTTTTATCCTACACTTACAAAAAGATTAGACTAGAAAATTCCCTTGTCGTGATATGTAACACTTCATGACAAACAACGTACATTGGCTTTTCACTTTAGTTTACCTGGTATAGCTCTGTCTGTAGGACAGTTAAAAATACTTTAAGCATACTGGGAATCTATATTCATCAGTCTGTTTGAGCATTTATTTCCTGTTGGAACCTCCTTCCATTCACACAGTAAAAATAATTTTACTGAACCATATTGTAGATCAGAGTGTAAAGTGTATGTGCTATGTCTTAAGAAGCATGTGAGGCTGTGAGTGCATGTATAAATTCCAGACACGTACAATCCCTAGTGCAACTTTGTAGTGAGTGAGTATGTATGATCGCAGTAGTTAGTTTGTATATATGTTACTTGGTCATAGTCAATAAGCCTCTACAATGATGTGTTTGTATAGAATAAAGCTACTTAAACAGAACCCATGGAGACTCGTTTATTTGTGTACCAACACAAAAGTGACATGGTGTCAGAAATGGGATGGAAGAGAAAAGAACGTTTGGAGCCATGACATGCAAAGACAACAGCAAAGGTAAATCCGAGAGAAAACAGTACAAACACAACCATAAAGAATCAAAGGTAATGAAAACTAATACAAATTGTCCCGGTCCCCTTTAATAACACACATCACACCAAATGACATTTGACAATCTTTATTAAATTCCATAACATTGCTTTGATCACCAACTTTATTAATTACAACTATTCATGATATAATTAATTCTAAATACAGCATAACATCCTTGTAATGTTAATCAGGGCAGCGTACCTACTCAGCCTGCCCCAGTATGCAGCATCCATACCTCTACTCACTTACTTTATTTATGAAGCAGCGTCCCAACTCACTTCATACATCATCCATTGAATTACCTTCCACCAAATAAGCACCATCCTTACCTCAGCTTGCTTATCTATTCAGCAAGCTTCCTCCACCTACTCATTTCCTTTCCCCATATCCTTGAAATGAACATGCAGACATCAGAGGGGGAACAAAAGAGGGCAAGCCTATCCCTCTTCTCTGCCTACCCCCACTGATAAATAACCCTACTCCCCACCAATGAAAAGAGGTAGGGTGGATGGGTAGCAAGTTCATGCCAAAATGTGATTGCTTAACCCAACTACACTAGACTAAACCTCTTAAGCCCCTCCCCATCATTATCTCATTTCCTCCCAACCATCCCTGCCTCCACTTAACCCTTTCACCTCCCCAACCTACTTAACTCCCCCTAATATTAACCTAAACCCCCCATGACGATGTCCCGGGACAACTTAGTTTGTTGCCAAACTTTATTTGTCCCGGTCCCTTTCAATAACACATCACACCAAATGACATTTGACGACCTTTATTAAATTCCATAACATAGCTTTGATCACCAACTTTATTAAATAAAACTATTCATGATATAATTAATTCTAAATACAGCATAACATCCTTGTAATGTTAATCAGGGCAGCGTACCTACTCACCCTGCCCCAGTAAACTTTGTCTATACCTCTACTCACTTACTTTACTTATGAAGCAGCGTCCCATCTCACTTCATACACCATTCATTGTAATGTTAATCAGGGCAGCATACCTACTCACCCTGCCTAACAAGCAGGGTCCATACCTCTGCTCGCTTACTTTACTTATGAAGCAGCGTCCCAACTCACTTCATACACCATCCATTGAATTACCTTCCACCAAATAAGCACCATCCTTACCTCAGCTTGCTTATCTATTCAGCAAGCTTCCTCCAACTACTCATTTCCTTTCCCCAGATCCTTGAAATGAACATCCAGACATCAGAGGGTGAACAGAAGAGGGCAAGCCCATCTCTCTTCCCTGCCAACCAGCCTGACCAGGCTGTTCCCCCTCCCTTCTACCCAAAATTGTTCAATCCACTTCCCATAAAGGTAAAGGTCAAGCCAAACATCATTTGGTGTACCCATCATCTGTAAAGCACCTTAAAATTCTGTCATAAACTCCTTTGCCATGCCATCACTGAAACACACCCAATGAAACTAAATAAAGCTGGATTACCATGACCCCGTGGTAACACTGGAACATCCACACCAAGAGAACACATACCCTTTTAGCCTGCTGCCTTCAAAACTGAAATCATAGCTCAACCTGAATGTATTGACAGTCTATAACCACAACAAAACCACAAACTATAATCCCTTGAACTCAAGACGACACCCAGTCAAACTAGGAGCAAGTCTCATACCCAAGACCCTGTTAACCGTACCATATCACCTTAGCCCACCCACTACCCAATTCTATATGTGCACCAACTCCATTACCGTAGGGAACAGTCTAACTCCAACTTTAATGTTCTACCTTAGCTGGCAGAAAACCAGCACCCCTTGACCTAGTTCCCCAAAACCCACCTATGCTCAACAACGAAATACTCTACATACCCAGCCATAATTCCCCCCCCCCCCAATTCACTCACTAACAAACCGTTAACCCCTGTTTGGCCCTGGCCTTTGCCCCTGGAGAGCTCTTTCCTTATATTACCTATGCCACTAGTAGTCAAATAAGACATGCCCTACCACAGCCTTATCCTGCAACCAAGCTTCCTTTAAACCTTCTAACTCCCCTGTAACAATGCACCCAGTTTTAAAACTACCCCACCAATCACCTACCTATCATGCTTCTTAAAACTCTACTCACAAAATTGACCCAAACACCAAGTGAAATGATCCCTGTGGTATTCTGTAAAACCTTAACCTGTTATGTGACATTAACACTACCTACTCAAGGGACAAATTTGTCACCACAAAGACACCACCCATTAGGAACAAACTCCAGCATCCTGTCAAATACCTTCTTGGTCCTCCCCTAAATATGGTTCAACCACTGAATGAGTAAATACAACCACCCCAAGGTTCTTAAGAAAGCAAGGGTTGAACTTCACTGGCTTGCAAGAGCCATAGGGGTTCAGCCTAATAAGCACTGTGCTCCTATGAATGCCATGACTACTCATCCTGTGGGATCCCCACACTCTCCATAACCATCTGCACCCATTACCCCCTTGGCCCCCCCAGCTACCTCTTCCTTACTTGCCCCCCATACCAATGCAATAATCAGCTCCCACTTATTGAACACAGAGCTCTAATATGTCTTAATAAGGTGATTACTCAAACCCACTTTGAGCCCCATTCAGGTGGCAAAACATCCGACCTATCAAAAACGTTACCTTTCAGATCCCCTTTCAAGCCACAGCATGATGCCTTCTACCCTCCAGCAATTTCAATCAATAACTGTTGCCACCTTGAGCTCCCCATGTGTAGCATCTTTGCTCGCCACTGCTTCCATCATCTTCGAATTCACTGTGTATCGCCACCCCTGATACTCCTATTCCAAATTGCAGCCGCAGCGTTCCAATACCCCATCTGAATTCCTCAGATCTCCTGGTATCTCTAAAATGAAAAAACACAGATTAATCACCTTGTCTTAACAACTGCAGCAAGCCAGCACGTAATAATCTACTGCCAATCATTAGCAGACCGGAGTTCCGCTGTGGCGACCCCTAACCGGGAAAAGCCGAAAGACACAAAAAACACCTTGTCTTAACAGAAAAATATTAAACAACAAACCCCCAACATAGTGACAACCTTCCAAATATCACTCTCACAAACCTAGAACCACTAGAACAACTGGTTCTGGACCAGCATGAATCTCTGAAGGACAAGTCTGAAACTCACATGTCTATCATCTCCCCCCTTCTATCCCTCATGATTTGCCCCTAACTTGCCAGAAACCACAATTCCATGAGAATGGGTCACTGCAACTATAACTATACACATTCTTTCATTAATAACCCCGTCCCCAGATAATGAACAAAAATAACAGAGAACATCTAAACAGATTCAAATGGTAAAATAAGTGCCGTGTCCTAAATCTAACTTTCCCAGCTGCAAAATATAATCCCATACTTTTCTTACAAGGTTCTAATTGACCAACTTTTCATAGTATGCCGCCTTAATGCTGAACTTACCACTTGAATGAGTAGCCATGCTTCTATTCATAACTAGGAGCATAGCTCCAATCCCCTTCCCCTATGTGAGGTACGAAAGCCAGACATCTCCCTGTGTAACAAGGCAGACTGTAGCTAGCAGCCTTGTTTAAAATGACATATCAACATTATGGACTGAAGCTGAACTTGAAAGAGGCAGCCACTTTCACTCACTGAGAGAGAGATGACACAGGGAGCCATGGCGGGAGGACGGGAAGCAAATAGTAAAAATTGAATGAGGGAAACCCATACATGCGGTCGGCTTTTTTTTTTTTTTTTTTTTTTTTTTTTTTTTTTTATGTGTAACAGTCTAGCCAGCAATATGCAGTAACCAGTGGCCTGAACTACATGTTAGTTGTTGGGCAGTGAAGAAACTGATCAAGTGGCCTTGAAACACCTGTAGTGAAACTATTCTGCTGTAATTGTTGTTGTGCCTGTACTTCTGTGTGCAGTAATGTGGCTATTCCCGCCAAGAAAATTATACCAGGTAAGAAAAGTCAACCAGCCTGCAAAACGGCCATTACGTTTATGCTTTCATGAACTAGAGTTTGAAATTGTGACAGTTTGTACAACTCCATATTCTTCATACTAAATTTGATAGCAATTATGCAATCATATAAGTTAAATATATATATATATATATATATATATATATATGTGCGTGTGTGTGTGTGTGTGTGTGTGTGTGTGTGTGTGTGTGTGTGTGTGTGTGTATTGCATGTGCAAGCACACAAAATAAGACATGTGATTTCTATTACTGAAATGCATTTGTAATAATAAAGGTGCTAGTGAGCATATGCCGTATAAAATGCCTCTGTACTACCAGTAACAGTTGTGCCTGATATGCCAAATGCGTACGCGCCTATCCTGCCAACAGACCCTGTTCTGTCAGCTAGGCCCACCATGGGCCTGCACAACAATGAGCCAAAGACCGTGGGAAAGAAAAGTAAAAACAAAACACCAACTTCCCACCTTAAAAGATTGCTAAAACATCAGGACCGGAGTTCTCATTTATTTTACCAGCAAAGATGAACTCCGGATCTCAAATACTGCCATTATTTCTGATTCCAGTCATCAGAAAACACAAACAATGTAAAGGGGCATTGTCAGAGCTGCTTCCCCATGCCCCATAATAACTCCAACCCATGACCAATAGCATCTTATAAACTCAGAAAGTTACTAAATTAACAGGAGTTCACTTAGCATACCTTCTCTGAAGGATACAAAGTCTAGAACACAAATTTATATCATTATTTAGTGACCTAAGTCCTCCGATTCACTCAGTGACTTGCCAGCAAATTGGATATTACAGGGGACCAATCAATATGTGCATGAAACATCGCTCGATACGAAGTCGAAACTACACGTCTGTAATTTAAGATGTAACCTCAATCTAAAATGCTGTGCTGCTAACCTCCCAGAAAAACACTGTGTTTTAGTAACAAGCCAAGGCATGAGGTGAAATATAACCCTCGTGGGAAATCCTTACAGTGTAGAGATATGCGGCCCTAGCCGCTACATTAAGGAATACGTGCGGTTACTTCTCAGCTGTGCAACAGTCCCACCAACCAACCGAACTTCACTGCGCATGACCAAACTGCCATTATTCAAAGGCAGCTCTTGATATGCTCATTAAGTAGGGGACTGCTAACCCCTTGTTCTACTGTCCCAAGTCCACCAACAAGTAATTGAAGCAAAAAAAAAATGACATGTATAAGAGCACAACAAAGTGGCCCTTCACTAAAACCAGAACAACAAGCCCGGACTGGACCGCGGCCTGAGTCTTAACCAACCTCGACCCAATACCCTTACTAATACCTACACATGAATACTCTTTCCCAATACAGAGAAAATATAAAGAGAGAGAGTGAGAGAAAAATAGAGATACACGTATATGTATGCAAACCATATAACTTAGAAAGCTGCTTTACAACCGGACTTCTCACTGCATGCTCCTTTCTGGGGGGAAAAAAAAAATCGCCATTTCAAGAGTATGAAATGATAGCTTCTCCAGAGCACTATCAAACATATGACCCTCACTTCAATGGCAACCACGCATACATGATGCAGCCCATAAACCACAACAACCCAGACCTAGCCCCAATAACACTGTGATGAGCCCTCTCCAATTAAATAGAAATACTAGGGAACATCAAGTCTATACTGGGAAACGCTAAGGCTGTGCTACCACCAATAGTACCACCAACTGCTTAACTCAAGTAACCATGTCCCCACAGCCTACCTTTACCCTGAAGTACCTAAGGTTGTCATGGACGAAGTACTTGCAGTAGCAAGTTCACGCCAAAATGTGATTGCTTAACCCAACTGTACTAGACTAAACCTCTTAAGCCCTTCCCCATCATTATCTCATTTCCTCCCAACCATCCCTGCCTCCACTTAACCCTTTCACCTCCCCAGTCCACTTAACTCCCCATAATATTAACCTAAACCCCCCATGAAGATGTCCCGGGACAACTTAGTTTGTTGCCAAACTTCATTTATTTACTCAATGCAAAGAAGCAAGAAATGGCATTACAAGGTCACAAACCACATCATCAGGCAAGCAGAAAGTACAAGACGTTTGTTAACTAAAAAAAATATTTAAGGTACACGTATTTGACAAGGTGATTGACTTTAAAGTACAAAACGAGCATGTTTAAGACAAAATGAGCATGTTTAAGGCAAAACAAGCATGTTTAAGGCAGAACAACTGTGCTTAAGGCAGAAATGGGCATGTTTAGAGTATAACAAGCACAAAGAAAGCATGTTGGGCATAAAAAAAGGTTTAACTGAGCAAAAAGAATAGAATAAAGAAAAAAAAGAAAAAAGAGCACAGCAAGCAAAAAATAAAGCAAGGTGAATGCTTGTGTTTGGGCAAAGTACTGTGTGTGGGCATGGCTAGGACTTTGTATTGTATCAAGGACATAATTAAACTTATTCAAAGTATCTCAGAGTGTGTGCTTAAAGTGTATACTTATTACTGTACATGCATTTCAAAGAGTTCACTGTGTGAAAAGTGCAAATATCTCATGCAATCCAGTAAAAGCAAGGTTATTTGAAAAAACATTTTTGTACTGGGTGTGTCTATTCACAGAGTGCCACCATTACAGAGTGCTTCTTGTAGTGTAAAGAGTTGCCTAGCAAGGTACCGCCATTTGGGGACATTTTAGTGTATGGCATATAGTCATTTGCAAAGTCCAGAGACTTCAAAAGATATTGAATTTGAGCAACAGAAGTTGATTTATTCGCATTGTACAGTTGCTTGATATGTTTCCTGCATTGATAAAAAAGGTGTTTTTTACAAAAGATTACAAGAGCATTACAGTGCTCATGAATTGCTCAGTTACATCGTAAAGTTCTCCAATGTTTTTTAAAGTGATGACTTTGACAAATGATGGTGCATGACTGTAGCATTCCTACCTTTATCGATAAAGTTTCAAGTGACTACTTTAGCATTTTCACCTTTATCAATTTCGAAGCAACTGATTTTAGCATTTCTGCCTTTACCGTTTCTGCAAGCATAGCAAGTGATGATAAAATATCTTTAGCATTTTTTCTTTTACCAGTTCCAAAATCAAATGATTTCAGCATTTTTGCCTTTATCAATTGAAGATTTCATAAAGCATCGCAAAAGTCAGAGAAATTGCTCCGCAAAGTTCCGTAACGTATCAAAAAGTTTAAAAAGCTTCTCCAGAAAGTTTTGCAAAGCACAGTAAAGAGAAATCTTAAAAACTATTTCACAAAACACAGTAAAGCATTGAGAAATTTTAAAAGCTGTTTCGTAAGGCACAGTAAAACATCAAGAAATCTAAAAAGGCATTTCGCAAAACACAATAAAGCACTGAGAAATTGAAAAGCTATTTTGCAAAGAGAAATAAAGCAACAAGAATTTATTTCATGAAATCCAGTTATTTGAAAGTACTATGAGGTTGCTCATTCACATAATTCTGATAAGATCAAAGAAAGAATGTATAAGTTCTGAGCGCAAAAGCATTGAACAAATTGTGTCAATGCCAATTACTTATGCGCATCTGTGAGTATATTTGTATGAATTTCCAAGACCCTTTGCTGGTATGTGTTAATATAGCAGATGGATTTCGAAAAACTCAACCACTTGTATTTGATCAGAATATTGCAGAGAACCCGAGAATATTTGAACAAGAGTACAATATTTTCATACAAGCAGCTTATGCAGATAAAGAGGCGAGTGCCAAGGCATTTATTTTGCTAAATCTAGCAGGCTCAGAGGCCATAGAAAGAGAATGTTCATTTGTATATGCACCAGCAGTGTATGAAGGCGAAGGTGAAGGTGCAGACCATTATATTGTTGTGCAAGCTGAATCATGGGAAGACCCCAAGTGCTTGAAGTGTAAGTTCAGAGAAATGTGTAACCCCTAGACGAACATTACAGTAAAGAGTCACTTGTTTTACACAAGAGATCAGAAACCAGGGGAAATGCTTGCAGCTTATATAACTGACTTGAGAACAAAGCTAAAACTTATTGGTTTGGTGATTTGAAAGATGAGCTGATAAAGGACAGACTTGTGTGTTGTATTAATAGTGCTGCAGTGAAAAACATTTTAGTTCGTGATAGTGATTTGACATTAAGCAAAGCAATATAGATTTGTTAGATCCATGAGGTGACAGAAAGACATACAAACATGCTTGCAAGTGACAAAAGCATAGCTTCAGTAAGCTCCAGAGCAAACATGAATAGTTTGCAACACGTGGCAAGCAGAAACAGACCTAAGCAAAAGGCAGCCACAGGGTTTCCAACGAAGGTACGAAGCTTTCCAGAAAGTTACAGAAAAAGTGTAAGCTCTACCGGCAGCTAAGTGAGTCAGCAAAACCCAAATCTAGCTTTATTGTTAACTGTCACAATTGTGTTGCAAATCATGAGTCTAAAAGAGAGAAGTGTTTAGCATATGGTCAGCAATGCCAGAAGTCTAAAAAATGGAACCATTTCCAGAAGTTTTGCAAATTAAGTAAGTCTCACTCAGTTGTAAAGAAAGGTCATACAAAGAAGCAAGTTGATCAAGTAGAGCTGACACAGTCAGCTTTCTATGTGGATGGTGTCTCAGTGCTTGGAGAAAGAGTTGATGCAGTAAACTTATTAACAAGGATTGAAATGTTTTGTAAGGTTCGGATCAATGGAAAATCCACAGAGTTCAAAGTAGACACTGGAACAAAGTGTAATGTTATATCAGCAAACATATTTGCAAAAGTGAGAACTAAGGAACAACTCAATGTGACCAGCAGTGAGAGACTTGTTGTGTATGGAGGTGAAGAAATTCAAACCAAAGGTTCAGTAATACTTTCATGTTATTTGGCCAAGAACTGTTACAACTTATTATTCTACGTAGTCCGATAACCAGTGCAATCTTTACTAAGTCTCAAAGACAGTTTGAGAATGAATCTGGTTTCTTTTGCCAACGTTGTTCATCATGTGAGTGCAGTTCCAGGTTCAAGTTTTTCTGAAGCCATTTTCTTAGAGTATGCTGATGTTTTCAGTGACAAGTTGGGCAAACGTCCAGTTGCGTATTCCATGAAGATGGATCCAGAGGTCACTCCAGTAATCAAACTAGCAAGAAAAGTTCCAATAGCAATGCAAAATAAAGTCAAAGCTCGGTTGGATAAGATGCTGCAGCAATATCTGATTTTTCCAGTCACAGAACCAACTGACTGGGTGTGGTCCATGGTAGCTGCTCATAAGAAAGGATCAGACAAAATCAGAATATGCATTGATCCTAGAGATTTGAACAAAGCATTGAGAAGGCTGTATCATCCAATGTGTACAGTTGAGGAGGTTGTAGCTCTGATACCAAATACCACTGTATTTTCTGTTTTGGATGCAATGAGTTCATTTTGGCAAGTGATGCTTGATCGCAAATCTATATTTCTAACTACCTTTGGTACTCCGTTTGGCAGATACAGATTCCTAAGGATGCCATTTGGAATAAATTCTGCAAGTGAAGTCTTTCAGTGTGCAATAGAACAAATGTTTTCAGGATATCCTTGTGCCATAATAGTAGACAATCTCTTACTTGTAGGCAATGGTGAAGCAGAGCATGACAGAAACTTCACGAAAGTTCTAGACAGACCACATGAAGCAAATTTAAATCTCAGTCCTCTGAAGTGCAAATTCAGACTTCCAGAAGTAACCTGTGCTGGGTATTTGTTTACAAGTACAGGCTTAAGACCTGACCCTACCAAACAAACAACTATTTTAGAGGTGTCAGCACCAGATAATGAACAAAGTTTACAATGTTTTCTGGGCATGGTCAATTATTTAGGCATGTTTATACCAGACTTCAGTGAGTTGACAGCACCTTTGAGAGAGCGAACATGCATATACGTTGTATGGTCATGGAGGCATTTGATGACCTTAAGCAGAAAACTGCCACCCCACCTACATTAAGGTACTATGATGTGAATAAACCAGTTGTTCTTTCCTGTGATCCTTCAAAATTTGGTCTAGCTGCAGTTATTCTTAGAGAGAGCAGACCAGTAGTTTATGCATCAAGGACACTTACTTAAACTGAGATGCATTATGCTCAAATCGAGAAAGAGCTCTTGGCAATAGTTTTCACAGGTTCCAAGTTTTGTGATTATATACATGGTTGAGCTATTCAGATTTAAACTGATCATTAGCCTCCAGTTACCATTCTAAAGAAGCCTATGCATTCTGCTCCAGCGAGATTACAAAGAATGATGCTCAAATTGCAAAATTACAATTTTAAAATGGTCTACACTAAAGGTAAATTGCTCTATCTGGCTGATACCTTATCTAGATCACCAAGAAGTTCAACAGAACAGCTTGATGCTGAAACTTTGACTTTGATGTAAAGTCAGTGCATAATTTTCCTCCACTATACTTGATGAGTTGAGAGATCACACTATGACCCAATTTCGCAAAAGCTCAACCACTACATCAATGTTGGATGGCCGTCAAAGCAATCTATTGTATAGCCTGAGGTCCAATCATATTTTCCTTACAGAGAAGAATTGTTGACGGAAGATGACATTATTTTCAAAGGTCCTAAGATTGTTGTCCCTGCTTCCTTACAGCAAGAATATATTCGAATTTTGCATCCTGGTCACTCAGGTTTATTATCCACTAAGAGAAGGGCAAGAGAACTAGTATTTTGGCCATCACCATTAAAAGACATTGATAGAGTTCTTTCTTCTTGTTCAGTATGTAATAGTACCAGAGTGCATTTGCAAAGAGAACTGCTTCAGCTTAATCCAATACCTGAATTACCTTGGTCTACTGTAGCAAGTGATATCATTGAGTGGAACAATCAACACTATTTGATTTTGGTAGACTTTTACTTGAATTGGTTTGAAACTGATCTGCTACCAAACCTAACTTCAAACAGCAGTAATCATTAAGTTAAAACATCATTTCTCAGTTAATAATAGTCCACACGAACTTTATTCTGACAATGGTACTCAATTTACTAGCCAGGTGTTTCAGAAATTTGCAAGAGAATGGAACTTTGTACGTGCCACTTATGGTCCTGAATATCCTGACTCCAATGGTCTAGCTGAACGAGCAGTACAGAGTGCAAAGCAATTACTTGAAAAGTCAAAGTGTGACAATACAGATGTATTCTTGAATTTACTTAATCTCAGAAACATACCTTGTGATGATATTCTTGGCTCACCTGCTCAAAGACTACTGTCCAGATGAACTAGAACTATGCTACCTATTTCATCAAGCTTGTTACAGCCTAACTCTAAGAACAGTAACACCATCAAGGCTCAATTGCTGAAGAAGCGTAATATCCAGAAATCTAGTTATGACAGATCGAGCAGATTACTTCATTCGTAGAGGGAAGGCAAGACTGTACGAAATCAGACAACAAAAGGTTTTGATTGAATAGGACAGATTACAGGCATTTGTGCTGAGCTGAGATCCTATTGGTAAGGTTCGAGGGTGTGGAGTATAGGAGGAATTGCAAACATCTTCTTCCTGTGCCAGAATCATCATTATTGCAATCACAGCATTGTATCTGTGATGCAAACTCTAAATCAAAGAAAGAGTCAGACTGTTTCCAGACCAGAATGTGTTCAAAAGTCTGATTCTGTTCCAGAAAGTAATTTGAACATCCCACAAGTCAACCAATTTGCAGAGACTGTCTCAGTTACTAAATCTGATTCCCAATTTTATGTCACACAATATGGGTGAGTTTCTAAGGCTAGTGTGAAATACACAGCAATATGGACTTAATTGTATATATCTGTGAACTTAGTACTGTATAATGCATGTCTTTAGATTATCTGTTATTTCTGCATGCTAAATAATCTCATGACAAATTGCATGAGCTGTTTCTCAAAGAGGGAGGATGTAGATCAGAGTCTAATATGTGTGTGTGTGTGTGTGTGTGTGTGTGTGTGTGTGTGTGTGTGTGTGTGTGTGTGTGTGTGTGTGTGCGCTATATCTTTAAGAAGCATCCAAGGCTGTGCATGCATGTATAAATTCCAGACATATGGAATCCCTAGTACCATTTTGTAGAAGTAGCCAGTGAGGGAGCATGTATGGTCGCAGTAGTTAGTTTGTATATGTTACTTAGTCATAGTCAATAAGCCTATACAATGATGCGTTTGTATAGAATAACGTTACTTAAACAGAACCCATGAAGACTCGTTTATTCATGTACCAACATGAAAGCGACACATACGAAACTCTACTGCTTCCATTAATATTGTTTAGTCTGAAAAGCATCAATTCATTTCAAGCTCAAGGGAATTTCACTGTAAAAAAATCTGAGTTAACTTCTGTAACATGATTCATTGTAGATATGTAGTGAGAAGGATAAAGTATAGTCACTGTCAGTGCATTTTGACAGGATAATAAAAAACAGTGAAGTGGTACCAGTTCTTCAGTTTCTTCTTCTAACAATACACATACTCATGAACTAAGGGCAGCTGCTCCATCCCCTTCCTTTGACAACTATCTGCAGAAACCTATGAAACTCACAGTATATACCTTCTAAAAGGACATATTTCAACTGGAAATTCGAATATAATGAATCATTTTTCCTACTGCAACAACTCTCCCTATCCATCTGTCATGTTGTGTCATATATCAGCAGGCAGATGAGAAACTTTACTAGATCCTTTATTTGAAAGTCTAGTTTTGCCAGATGTAAAGGACTTACTGCTGTCCAGTCTGACTGAAATCTTTGAGACATAATTGTTGTGGCAATAGATTTTGTTATCTGAATGTGTTTAGCAGTTTACTGATATTACAAAAGTGAACCTAAAAATGTCAGACAAGTGATAACTTAAATACAAATATTAGGTTTTCTTTCTCTGCTTGCTGGGCAAGGAGCCATTAATGTCTCTTGGATTTCAGAAGTGTATGGATTCTCACTGGCACAGGTTGAATATTTGATTAAATGCAGTGTCATTGTGTAAGGTATGCTGTGCTTATTACTTTGAAAAACAGCTCTCTTGCAGATAGATATGCAAATACAGTCATCTATGGGGAAAAACAGTTAATGTGAAATACTTTTCCCGAAAACTGCTCTTGTTTTGTTGTTGTGAATAGCAAAGTACAAAACCAGCATTTTCTCAGCTGACTGTTAACATCATGCAATCATCATCCAAATGACGTATCAGATTGTTAAGTTTCCAGAAGTTTCTCATCTTATGACAACTGCCTTTCACACTCCCACATTCTGTAATTTTCCTTTACTCTTAACAATATTCTTTCACGCAGGGCATTTTATAAAACAAGGTAAAAGAACAATGGCAGACTGCCTGTTTCAACAAAGTTTTATACTATAGCTTTTACAAACAAAGCAGGACTGTGCTTTTTATCTAGACTCACAATGAAGAGTTTTAGAATGATGTCTGAAATAAATCCACAGAACATAAATATACTGCTGTCCTATTCAGCATCTAACAGAAACAATGAGTTGAATAATTCTACTTTTTATTCTGATGGATGTTTTAGTCCTATCCTTTCAAAAATCTGCATGTAGATTCTCTGAGACCACTAAATACATCTTACCCAGCAGACGTGTTATGCCAAAAGAACAAAGGTGTGAACTTTGTTACTACTAAAGTGGGCAGCGTTGCTGTTGTTGTTGTTACAGAATGCTAGTGTTTTGAAGACACTAGCTAATAGTAAGTAGTGTGTTGGCTTTTAAAAGGGCATGTGGACAAGATACGACAATTGCTTTTTAAACATCTGAAGCAGAATAAATGTCATTTAACTAGTGAGGACAAGACTGCCATCTATTACTTAGAAAGCACTAATAAAATTAGAATAATAAAAATGGAAAATGGTGTTACGTCTGTCTGCTCTAAGTATCGTAATCTAATTCCAAAACATAAAGTAAATTAATGCTGCTTAAAAATTGATGATACGTGCTTGTTTTCAACTATTTTCTGCACGTTCTGATTAATTAAAACAATATTTGCTGCATATCTGTTTGTCTAAACTGGGCAACTGTATTTACTGCATTTTTTAGATTTTCTGCTAATTGAATTCCTCTTACAACTGTAATTACTGTTCGTCTGCTTGTTTTTGTTCATTTTACTTGTTTGCTGCACTTGAAAAACACTAGCATAGACTAGGTTATTTTTTTTTCTAAATCTAGTACTGTCTGTGACCTTTGGAGCTTGTAAAACAGTTACTCTTTTGTCTGGAGAACCCCCCCCCCCATACCCTCATGGCAGGAAGATACAGTTTGGACTGATCTAGCTAGAGGTACTGTTGCAGGGCTCTGTTTATGGTGTTTGGATTGGATAATTTGATCTGTTTCCTGTTTTTCTGCTTTAAAAAAGCCTACATTTAAACTGGTTTGCGCTTGCTTGCGCCTATTTGCACATCATGCGGTACTGCACACTACTACACAGAGGGATTGCCAGTTACAGACACCTGCTCTCTAGCCTCACAAATACTACCTAAACCAGAGCTCTTCACATCTAAACCTACTAATACCTTCCCCTGCTGTATTCCCTCTTCAACTATTACAGCCAGACCAAGATTATTCCTAGGACAATGAACTGTCAGTTTTCCTCCTTTTCTCCTACCAGCCTGGTTGACATAGGTCTACTGAGGCAGTGAAGCAACCGCCTCATGTACACTGACAACCCCTTACTTCTAAATCATTCCTGTACCATTTGTGAGAGATGCACCTACATTATTAATCTGGAATCACAGTTCTCTCACGCAGTAGACAGCAACTTAGAGCAGGTTGTCAGACCACCTACCACAACTCCTCCTCATGACAGACAGCATACACAGAGACCAACATATGCAGAGGTACTCAAAAAAAATCTACCTAAGCACCAGAGAACTCCAAAACACATACATACTAAACCAACCATAACACCCAAAACACACAATTCACATAATGACACAAGCACAAGTGTCTTACCATCAAAGCTCATAAGACAACATACATCCACTCCAAATATCTTAGTCATAAGGAACTCTGTAGTGAGAGACACTGACGTGCCCCTCACCAGGCTGAATAAGTTGAAAGTCACAGTCAGCTATCTTTCTGGTGTCAGGATTGATCAGATCACACAGGCACTAAAGTCTCTCAGCAAGTACCATTATGATTCAGTCATACTAGATGTTGGTGTGAATGACTCAAAGATGTACCTCACTGGACTACATGAAAAGAGACATGATTGAGATCTTTGATTATGTGTCACATGCAGGTATGTCCCTAGCCTTGAGTACCATATTACCCTCACCTAGGATGATACCACAATATAAACAGAAAATCATTAATTTCAATAATTGGCTTAGTTTCTGATGTAATTCTAAGAGGTTTCAGTTTCTGTCAGCCTGGGATGACAGGATCGATAGACCTTGATTTGCCAGAGATGGTCTTCATCTGTCACCTTTGGAATTTTGGCTACTGGCAAAGCCTCTTGCCACCCCCATACTGCCTTTTTTAGGGCAAGTCACAAGGACAACATTCCCAGCCTAAAAATCTCATCAAAAAACAACCTCAAGGTTATGCTGCTAAAACGCTAGGAGTTTTAGCATGAAACTTCACTCATTGGAAGCAGTCCTCACCTTGGAAGATGCTGACATCTGTGCAATCACAGAGACCTGGTTCAAGGCTGCAGAGAGAGTGAACAGCACTGGTTTAATCTAGCCAGGGGCATTCCTGCAAAACTGTTATTGTTGATTGCATAGGTTTCTGCTCCTCTACCTTTAATAGCCAGTGTTTTAAATCAGATATACCTATTTGCTGAAGCCTTTCTAAGCTGCAGAGAGAGCCTGACCTACTGCCTACTGTGATATTGGGAAAAGATAAGTTTTTATTCTCAATTATCTTCTGCACTATTGATTTAATATCTCTATAATCTGTACAACTGTTTTTGTTGTCCTTTTTGTTGTGTGATAGAGCTGAATATCTGTTACTTTTACCCTCAGTTTGCATAGAAATCTTTTGTCTAGAGGCCTATCTGTTTTCTCAGTGGGAGAGAGTAAACAGGACCGGCTTAATCTAGCCAGGGGCATTCCTGCAAAACTGTTATTGTTACTTGCATAGGTTTCTGCTCCTCTACCTTTAACAGTCAGTGTTTTAAATCAGATATACCTGTTTGCCGAAGCTCTTCTAAGCTGCAGAGAGACTGACCTACTGCCTAATGTGATACTGGGAAAAGATAAGTGTTTATTCTCAATTATCTTCTGCACTTTTGATTTAATATCTCTGTAATCTGTACAACTGTTTTTTACACCCCCACCCAGTTTTTGTGGTGGTCTTAAGTCTTGGTAGCTTTGAGTTGCCCACCTCTGGTATAAA
This sequence comes from Protopterus annectens, assembly GCF_019279795.1. NCBI lineage: Eukaryota > Metazoa > Chordata > Ceratodontiformes > Protopteridae > Protopterus > Protopterus annectens. Next base: position 242,451,942 of record NC_056740.1, read on the forward strand.
GTTGATACTGGACCCCCCTTCACATTTTATCAGTTCATTCTACTGATTATAGTGAGAACTTAGTGAAGGCCCACCCCTTTAGCTTCTGAATATTGAATTATCTCTCTTCACTTTCTTCTAAAAACAAAACAAAACAAAAAAAAACTGTTTCCTGACTTTCCTGGAACTAGTGTAGTCCAGATACAGATTTGTTGTATCCAGGATTGTTTGTAAGCTTCTGAATGGTGCCAAAAAGTCTGCTGTTCAATCTTTCACTTAGATCTGCTAGTTCTCTCCTTTCCTGCACTTTCACTAGCTTATTAGTCTAGCACTTTACCAAACATCTTGTAGCAATTATTGTAAAACACAAAAGTGCTACCAGCACTAAATGTTCTACAAGGAAACAGCTTCAGTACTTATTATTAATGCCCACCCCTCCAGGCATGTCTAAAAGTCAGTTCCCTGTGCTTTCTCCTATTAACCTGGTGAGCTTGGGCATCCTGAGGCATGTAGCAACTGCCTCATGTACACTGACAACTCTCTCCTCTTGCTTACCAGCACTCAGACTTGTGAGAGATGCACCTGTATATCCAAACTGAAAGCCACACACTCTCCAGCCAAGACCAGAATAGCTGTTCAAGAGGAAAAGGTCAACACTTGCACCACACCACATGGAATACATAGCCCTTCAGAACACACACCACCACCACTGCCTTCATATAAAAACACAAACCACACACCCACCTTCGAGGAGGCTCTCAATAAATATCTACCCAGACAGCAGAGCCTCCAAGGCAGAAACACACTCGACCACCACAACACAACACTAATCACAAGACACATAACTCTCCTAAACTGTGTGCCACTCAACCAAAGCCCCTAAGGCAAATCAGCATGCCCAACACACTAGTCATAGGTGACTCAATAGTGAGGCACATTGATGTCCCACTCACTAGGTTGAATAAGGAGAAAGTAACAGTTATCTGCCTGTCAGGTGCCAGGATCTGCTACATAATGCACACACTCAGGTCCCTCAACAACAGGTACAAATATGACTCTGTCATTGTACACGTTGGTGTGAATGACCTGAGATGTACTACCTCCCTGGACTACATGACAAGAGACATGGAGGAGCTCTCAGATCATGTAGCCCAGGCGGGTATGACCCTAGCCCTGAGCAGCCTCCTACTATCACCCAAAATACCACAGTACAAGCAGAAAATGATTGATTTCAACAATTGGCTAAGTTTCTGGTGTAATTCTAAGGGGATCCAGTATCTGTCTGCCTGGGATGACATGATTGACAGACCTCGATGCTTTGCCAGAATGAGCTGCATCTGTCACCCCTGGGCTTCCAGATACAAGTCAAGGCTCTTGCCATCCCTATAGTGCCTTTTTTAGGTGGTGTTCCAAAGATGAAATCAATACCATAACAGCTACAAACAAATGCAGTCTGTGGGTCATGCTTTTCAATGCTAGAAGTCTAAATCTCAAAATACACTCACTTGAAGCACTCCTTAAAATGGAGAACATCGACATTTGTGCTGTAACAGAGACCTGGTTCATGGCAGCAGAAAGCACCCCCTGCACTACCAGGCTATAACTCATTCCACACCTTTTGGCCCCAGAACTTGGACCGAAGCTCCAAAGGCGGTGGTGTTTCCATATTCATAAAGGATGCACACACCTCCAGGCTGGTAGCCCAACATAATGCATAAGAGATACTTCAGGTGCAGCTAACATTGGGTAAGACAGTGGTTCAGGTCATAGCCTGCTATAGGTCCCCAACCATGTCCCAAGACTCACACTCCAAATTCCTAAGAACCCTGGAGAATATTAGGGTCCAACCTAACACTCTCATACTGGGTGACTTCAACCCCTCCACTATCTGGGAAAACTACTCATGTACCAATACACTTGCCCAACATTTCCTGGAATTCATTAATTCCAATGCCTTGGACCAACTAATTTTTACCCCTACTAGAGGAAGCAACATCCTTGACCTGGTCATTACTAACATGGGTGACCATTGCTGTTTACCAATAGTCAACTCCTCCCTGGTTAGATCCGACCACAAACTAATCACCTTGGAAATCCTCATCCCTCCCACCGCCCTCCGCCCCCCACAAAGGTAACCACCATGAAAAACGTCTCCAAAGCTAACTTTGGACTCCTAAACACAGAGGTGGCTAACTTCACGGCACCCATGCAATTGGAGAACAGCTGCATGATCGCCAAATCATACATTAATGCCCTGTATGAACATGTACACAAATGCATGGATCTCACCATACCCAATATTACCAAGATGCTCTCCTCCAAAAAAGGAAGCCAACCTGGTGGTCCTCTGCCATAAACAAACTCTACAACAGAAGGAGGAAACTGATGCAAAATAAGGTGACGTCCCAAGAATGGAAAAACTCCCTTATCAGCCTCAACAAAAAGTTGAGATCCCTCATCAAATCCTCTAAAGCTAGCTATGAAAACAGAATTGTAGCAGATAGTAAAGACAACCACAAGGCCTTCTATAGTTATGTAAAAAATCTCCACGGCAATACCCAGATTTGTTCCTTCTATACTGAGCCAACAGATATTGCCAATATACTTGTCGACAGATTCAGTGCCAACTTTACCCCCCCAAAGGACCAATCACAATACCAGTAGATTGCCAGGCACCTAGTATTACTGCTGCACAGTTTAAAACAACACTGTTCAAGGCCAAGAATACAACTTCTATGGGACCTGATAATATCCCTCGCTGTCTTCTACATGAACTACAGACTGAGCTGGCACTTCACCTGTGTGCCCTGCTCAATCACAGCCTCACCTCAGGCTTTGTCCCTACTGAATGGTGCACTGCTACAGTCATCCCTCTCCACAAAGGAGGAGCAACTACAGGCCCTGGGAACTATCACCCTATTAGCCTGACAAGTCTGATATGCAAAGCTATGGAATGCATCATCATGGACCTAATAAACAAGGATATAGGGAATCTCCAAACTCTGGATCCCACACAGTTTGGTTTTGTGAAGGGCAGATCATGCCTGCTCAACCTGGTAGACTTCTTTGAGACAGTCACCAGAGCTGTGGATGAAGGCAAGGTGGTTCATACAACCTACCTTGATCTGGCCAAGGCCTTTGATACCATTCTCCACTCAGGAATTATAGAAAAACTCACTAAGCTAGGCATCGACCCCTATATAACTAGGTGGATTGCAAACTGGCTCACAGATGGAACCCACAGTGTAAAAGTAGCTGACTCCAGTCTGACTGCCGACCAGCCATGATGGGAGTCCTACAGGGTTTGGTCCTAGGTCCTCTCCTGTTTGGTATCTACTTCTCTGAAGTCCAGGCCAACATGAATGGACTTTGGCTGACAAAGTTTGCAGATGATTGCAAGTTGGGAGCCATAATTAACTCCCAAAGTGATGATGACATCCTACAGAAAGGCCTCACTGAGACCAACGACTGGTGTCAGAACCATGGCCTTAAGCTCAATGCCAAAAAATGTGTCGTCATCACCTTTGGAAAAAACCTGGTTCCCGTGAATTACCACATCGATGTTAGTCCACTGAACACAGAAGTGTCATACGAGATCTGGGAACACAGGTTGACAGCAACCTCTCTTTTGACCACCACATTACCACTGTGGTCCACAACCACCCACACCTGTCATACTGGAGGCAGCCATACTGCAATGCGTAACTTCACCCTCTACGAAAGTTCAAACTTGTCCTGAAGCCAGAAGAACAAGAGCCAAAAAAATGACTTCACCTATCAAAGCTATAGCTTGTGGGCACCTGACACAAGTTTCTTAAAGCAGATGTCACATTAGGGAAACCAATTCATTGACATCCATGTGTGATAAATTAAAAGTTTTTTTCTTTCCTTAGAGTTTACATAAACACATATATATGTATGTGAATGTTCTTGCTAGGTAGACAATACATGCAGAAATGTAGGCAACTTTTAAGAGTCAACCCCAGTATTCACCACAGCTTGAAAAACTCAGCAGTTACACAACAGACAAGGTGGGCAGAGTTTCTACTGAATATGTTGGAGTGCAGTCTGTCTTTCCTTTTACAGGAACTCCTGATATGGGCAGTTGTGTCCTAAAAAAATTGAATGCTCCCCTGTTTTAGCAAAAAGAAAAAAACTCTAAATAATGCAACAACTTTAATATTGAATTTCAACACATCATTTTGACATAAAACAGTAAATGTGGCTAAAATTCAGTGGCGGTGAGTCATTATTTGGTTAATAAAGTGATTGATCATGGCTTGACAAAATGTCACATTTTAATATAAAATGTGCTTCTGTGTTGGTTCTGTATGTGAGGTACAAAGATACTAATAGTTGAGCTTATTTTTTCCAGAAAATACACTGTCCAGAAAAGACAGTCTCCATTTGGACAGTGTCCCTTAATTCTACACAGTCCAGAAGAATTCTGGATGATTGGCAACCCTAGCTGTAGCACCCCCACTGTGATGTCGTCCCTTGTCAGATCTTACCACAAATCAGTCTCATTTGAAGTAACTATCACACCCCCCCCCCCCCCCAGCAGCAAATAAACTACAAACCTTCTCCAAAGCAGATTATATCCTTCTAAAGGATGGTATAGTTTCACTGCACTCCCCCCCTGATTGAACTAGCAACTATGCCTAGTCCTACACCAATGCTTTTTACAAGCACCTGTATATGCATTGACGGGGCTGTACCTGATAGGATCAAAACAAGCTCTTCAAGGAACAGCAAACCTGCCTGGTGGACAACTGCCAGGCTTTACAATAAGACAAAGAAACTGTTGTCTAAATGTAAGAGGGGGGTGTTCCCTAAACTGGAAATACTCCCTCTTCAGCTTAAACAAGCAAATAAGACTTCTTATGAAGTCCTCCAATGCAAACTATGAATCCAAATTAGCATCCTCAACTAAGGCCAACCATAAGGTGTTCTTTATTTGCATCCATAGCCTAAAAGGTAAGACCCAGATTTGTGCCAATCTGGTAGTTAATGGTACCGCACACACTGAGCCTGTGGACATAGCAAACCTGTTAGCTGACAGGTTCTGTGAAAACTTCCCTCCACTGTCCCCACCACACCTACCCCATGATATTCCTTCCACCTGTCCCCCACCTTGTATCTCTAGAGAGCAGATCATATATGGTCTCTCTAAGGCCAAAAGCATAGCATCTATGTATGTGAACTGATAAGATCCCAGGCTGCATCCTACATGGGGTCCAACAACAACTAGCAACACCACTGGGTACTCTTTTCAAACATTGTCTAAGGACCAGCTTCATCCCAGCTGAATGGAAATGGCCACCATTATCCTCTTGCTTCCACTGACCCCAGGAACTATAAATCTATTATCCTGACTAGCTTTATCTGTAAGGCTATGGATCGATTCATCATGGACCTTATCAACAAAGATACAAATAATCTCCAAAACACTTGACCGTACTCAACTTGGATTTGTGAGAGGGAGATCATGCCTGTTAAACCTGGTGGACTTCTTTGAAACAGTCACCAGAGGCTTGTATGAGGAGAAAACTGTGCATGCACCTACCCAGACTTGGCCAAAGCTTTTGACACTATTCCCCACTCATGCATTATTGACAAACTCACCCAGCTAGGTATCAACCCTTATATCATTAGGTGGGTCACTACCTGGGTCACCGAAATAAACCATTCTGTCAAAATAGGGGAATGCACCTGCAACAGCAGACCTGTAACCAGTGGTGTTCCACAGGGATCAGTCCTGGGACCTCTACTGTTCAGAATCTATTTCTCTGAAGTACAAGCAAAAACTAAAGGTCTGTGGCTGACAAAGTTTGCTGACAACTGCAAACTGGGAGCAGTCATAGAATCCACAAATGATGTCAACATCCTACAAGAGGGTCTTACACAAACAAATGATTAGTGTCAAAATTACAGCCTTAAACTCAATGCAAAAAATGTATTATCATTCCTTTCAGTACGAGCGATGGCTAACTACCACATCAATAGAAACACTCTACGCATGCACTCAGTGGCGAGAGAAATGGGCACACAGGTTGACAGCAACCTTACCTTTGATCACCATGTCTCCTCAGTTGTAAGAAGGGCATTCTATATTGCTCATCTCATAAGTAAGGGCATTGCCTCCAGAAATAAATTTAGAACTTCCCTGTACTCTTCCCTCATCAGGCCAATAATTGAGTACAATGCCCCTTTTGGTGTGTACCTTTCCAAGCATCTACAACAAATGGAGAGACCACAAAGGTTCCTCACAAGGAGAATTCAAGGTCTTCAGCATCTGTCCTATGTGGATAAGCTGAAATCATTATCACTTTACTCTGTTTGATATAGACTACTCAGAAGTGATCTCTGCCTTGCGTGTAAGGCAATCTGTGACTCGGTGACTGTGCTTTATTGGAAATACTGCATATCTGTAAGCCCAATGGCTCAAGGTTTGCTCACTCTATAGGCCTTAGCCTGGTATGTGACAGTAATAGCACCTGCTGAATGGACACATTTGTCTCAAAGAGATTACACCACCTGTGGAAAAGACTCTCAATTCATGTAAAGCAAAGCGTCCTTCTTCAGCACAATCTGAACGATTGGATGGGTAAACATAACTACACCCTGAGGGTTCTACCTGTGTCACTCTTGGGCAGGGGCAATAGGTGCTGATTGTAGAATTAAGTGCAGAACTTGGCTTGGCTTGTAAGGGCCCTAGGGCCATTAGCCTAGTAACTTCCTATGACCTTATGATCCTATGACTGAGTTTTAAATGATTGGTTGAATGATGTTTTAATTACTCATGAATTATTAAATTATTTAAGCATCAGAGAGTTTAGGGGAGATATAGAGGTGGGTGCATGAGTGTGTACAACTGTTTGGCATCATATTTCTGCATCTACTAGAGTATGAATGGTCTTGTCTGACTAATTGCATATATTTATGGAATACCTAAGACACATAAGGATATCTCAGATCCTCCACTATGACCTAGTACATCCCAGAATGGTTTTATAACAAAACTCATAACTATAAAGGTAGGATATTTTTTAAGGCATATTGTTAAAGCAGTTCTGCCATGTTAAAGATTCTGCTGATTTTACTTCTAAAGTAAAGAGTTTAATTCCTATTGATGAGGATGTATTTGTTACTCTAGATGTGAAGTCTTTGTATCCAGTCAGAACTTAAAAGGTATGTCTTGGTTGCTGTAGAAATTATCTTATTGAATCTACTAACCTTTTTCTTCCTAAAATTAACTTGATTTACTAGGTCTTAGATTTAGCTTTAGATAACTTTTTTTTGCTTTTAGAAGGAATGTGTATAATCAAATTAGTGTAATTGTTATGGAACAGTTACAAGCTCCACTTTTTTTCAATATTATTTCAGCATTTGGGGAAAAACTTTATAGCTAGGATTCAGAAAGGTCCTAACCTAGGTAGAAAACCACTGGTGGATGTACTTTCCGATTCACAAAATTATTACGCTTTACCATCACCAAAGCTATGCAAAATATTAAGGAGCTATTCTGAAGGAGAGGCCTATGTTAATTAGTCATGTGCTCTCCCCTAGAAATGCCTGTGGTAAGGGATTTATGAATATCGCTTGGGTGCATAAATTGGTGTAGCCAGCCAAAATGCTGTGTTCTCCTATTACTCTGAATGAGACCGATCATGTTAAATGTAAGTATCACAGAGTTTAGGGGAGATATAGAGGTGGGTGTATGAGTGTGTAGAAGTGTTTGGCATCATACATCTGCATCTACTAGAGTTTGAGTGGTCTCACCTGACTAATTGCATATTTGTGTGTGTGTGTGTGTGTGTGTGTGTGTGTGTGTGTGTGTGTGTGTGTGTGTGTGTGTGTGTGTGTGTGTGTGTGTGTGTGTTTGTGTGTGTGTGTGTAGGTGGTCACAGCAAGGGTGTTTATAGGGGATTGGAATAGTTGAGGTGTGTGCATGTGTGTGTGTGGGTCAGGTGAGAGGGGTTATATGTAGTTTAGTGTCTGTGTGTTTCAGAGGATGTCTATGAGGTTGCATGCGTGTAACTAAGGGCAGTATCGATCATAGAAATAGGGTCACCTTCTACTAGATTTAGTGATAAGGCAAGCATAATGGAGCAATAATGAATCAGCATCAGGAACAGTTTATAAATATTACATTCATATAAAAAAAAATAGAACAGCAAATTTTGCATCGTGATGCAATTTCTGCATTATAAGAAGAACAGCAAACTATAATGTCTGGCATTATTGACTGCAATCTCCAATGATTATTTGATGGAGATCAGAGCAAAAGTAAGAGGCAACATCAGAGATGTTCTGTGAAATCAGGGACAGTTGAAACGTATGAGTGTGTGTGTGTGGGGGGATGGGGGTGGAGTATGCATGAAATTCATCCATGAGTGTGATTGAGTGAGGGTGGCGGGATGTCATGCCAAGTGTGTGTGTTTGCAGGGATATGTGTTTGTGTGTGTGTGTGTGTGTGTGTGTGTGTGTGTGTGTGTGTGTGTGTGTGTGTGTGTGTGTGTGTGTGTGTGTGTGTGTGTGTGTGTGCAATCTGCATATGGATGTGGCAGATTGAATGGGGAGAATCTGTTCCAACATGATGCATTGGCCATCAGTGTTAATTACTGCTAAAAAGTGTGTTTAGTATTGGCAGTAACTACAGGTTGTGACAAAGGGGGATACTGCCACCACAGCTATCTGGAATTTTGTAAATAATTATATGTCATTTGTGAATATGAACATAATTTATGTAAGATGCTTGTGTACAAATTTATTAGAACTATATGTCATGTGTATATCAAACTGCTGGCACAAAAGTGTGTGTTGAAAAGGTTTTTACAAAGTACTTTTTGAACTGTAACTACAGTGTGCCCTACTGGAATAGAACAGAAATGTACATGCACTACTGTAACTATTTAAATGTATATATTTTACCAGTAGAAACTGGAATACAGGAGGTTAACTTCAGAAAAATAGCTGAAATTAAATTACTTTATGGCTACACAATAGAAGATGGTATCTTTCAGTTTTCAATGAGCTAGAAATATAATGTCTGTACTAGGGAGCTTTCTGTATTGCCTTTAGGGTGAAATAATTACTAGTCTTCAAATGTGGAGGAATGTAATTGTATTATGACTTCCAGCATCTGCCAAAGATCTGAGATCTATAATTTTTTACAGGTAGATGCTTAAATACTGCCAGATTCTAGCAGTGGGGGGTTTCAACTGGGATAGATTCAGATGACAAGAAATGATGGCATTCTGCAAGTTATCCCAGCGATAATATTTGAGATATTAATTTGAGAAGCCTCTTAGAGAGACTGGGCATTCTGTGTTCTGTCTTGGGCCTGACAAGAACCATTCAGCACAACATCTGCCTTGCTCTAATTAAGTAAGTTAACTAGGGTATAGCAATTCTCTTAGAGTCAGGAATATAGTGAAGCTTAATTTTGATATTTTTCTTTCTTTATTGGAGATTGTCCTGCAATTTTGTTATTTATTTATTTATTTATTTATTTTATATTTGATTACCGGGTTGGTCTGACTGGGCAATCAGGTACCTGTTTTCAGCAGAGACCTGGGGAGAAAACCTCCACATACATGATAATCATAAAAAATACAAAATACAAAAGCTCCACATAAATTATACAAATACATAAGTCAGAGATGAGTACAAATTAATAGAGCAAATAATAGTATATCATGGCATAGTATGATGATAAGTTACTGAAGTGTACAATATATAGAGTGTACAGCAGTAAAGGAGAAAATCTAATGTATATGAGTCTTTGTTTAAAATATTTCCTATGATTTTGAACTCTGATGTCACTATGAATATATACTGAGTATTTTCTTGTTCTTTTATTATTCATTATTAAATATATTTAAACCTTTCATTGTGGCTGATTTGTGTAGAGATATTCAAGTTTTGAGAATAATTGCATATTTATTTGGTGACACTGTGTGGGCCACTCCTAATAGCATTGTTCTTGGTCAATCTACCATTTTTATTAATATTAATATTACACAGTAAGATTTGACACCGTTTGTTAAGGGCTTTAAAGTAGCTGATAAGGCGTTGACTGGTGGCAGTGGTAACTACCTTATAGTATGGGCAGAAGGGTGCATAGCTAGTAATCCTGTGCCTTCCTTTCCCAGGTGTGTGTTTGTGTTTGTGTGTAAATCAAACCTCAAAGTGTGTGTGTGTGTGTGTGTGTGTGTGTGTGTGTGTGTGTGTGTGTGTGTGTGCCTGTCAGCTAGTTGGGCAGGGACACAAAGAACTGGCTGGACAGAGAGGGTGCTGGTAGGTCTTGGCTTCATCACTCAGCTGAGATCTCAATTCTATAGCTATGCCAGTGGGGTGTCTTACTGGGGATCTGGAGAAAGAGGTAGAAACCAGCCCCAGACAGACTATGGTCTCTGTGTGCTCTTAAGGGAAATTGCACTTCATGCAGAGAGCTGCATCTGGAAATACTGTGTGTATACCTGTTATCTTCCCAGTGTACATCCCCCACTGTTACCAGTGGTGTGGATTCAAGCTCCTTGATTACTGGTGGGTCATCACATTATTGGTTGGCACTGGTGGGATATCCACATATTGGGATTCAGTGGTCAGGATATTCAACTCCTGTAGCCTGTAAACAGTGGTCACTAAAGAAAATGTTTGTACTCTCAAGCAGCCACATGGTAGACATTCAGAGTTTCATGTCACAATAGTTTTATTTATTTTTTGTTAGCTTAGTTAGTTAGGGAGAGCAGGCAAGGATGTCAGCAGAGGATTATGGCAAGTTGACAAGGAGCCAATTGGCTGAGATGTGCCAAGCCAAAGGACTGGTGCATGCCAACCTGACTAAAGCAGAAATGAGTGCAGCCTTAGTCACAGCTGCATCACAGACCAGCAACCAGGAAGTCAACCAGACCGGCCTTGGGGATGTACAACTCTCAGAAAATGGACAGTTCAACTTTGCCTCAGAGGACTTAAAAATCTGTCTAGAGTTAAAGAGACTTGAACTGGAGGCCAAACATTTGGAAATAGAATCAGCAGAGTGCAGTGACTGGAGGCTGAAGAAAAGGAGAAACAGAAACAAATGGAATTAGAATCAGCAGGGAGACTAAGATGTCTGGAAGCTGAAGAAAATGAGATGCAGAGGCAACATAAAAAGGAGATGTTGACTGTTCTCCAGGGTCATGGAGGTAATGGGGAAGGGAGTAACTGAACCCGAGAAGCAATAAAGGTCAGTAAATTTCTTCCACAATTTACAGATGGTGATAATTTTGATAGCTTTATTCATATGTTTGAAACAGTTTGTAAATAGTATAATGTTGACTAAGAGCTCTGGGTATGGTTCCTGTCCCCTTACTCCATGGTAAAGCTGTAACTGCTGTTTCTAAATTGTCTGATACTGATTGCTTAAATTATAATACAGTTAAAAATTGTTTATTAGAATGTTTTCAGCTAGCACTTGAAGCTTACAGACAAAAGATTTGTGAGCATAGCCGCAAGGCAGATGAAGGTTTGTGTGTGAATATATTGCTGAGTTAAGCACTTATTTGCATAGGTGGGTCAGTGGGTGTCAGATCACCACTTTTGAAGGACTGGCAGACCTTTTGATGAGGGAACAAGCCCTTAGCACTTTTCCTGAGGACATGAAAATCTGAATGGCAGATAGGAAATGCAATACTGCAGATGAGTTTGGAAAAAAATGGAGACATATACCTAGCAAACAGGGAATCCCTGCACAGGAAAGGATACCCAGTGCTGCACATGGGTCTAAGGGAACCCATGGTGGGTAGCCAAAACTGCGCCAACAGATTCTGCCAGTAACAGGGGAAGCCACTAGTTCAGGTACACAGCCAGGATCAAGGATTAAATGTTTTAAATGTAACCAGTGGGGCCATGTATCATATAGATGTCCACAGAGGTAAGGTGAGGAACAAAAGGTGGGGGACAGCAAGTCGGAATGACAGAGTGCCAACAGTAAGTTGTTTGGAGGCAACAAGGGTACCAACTACCACAAGAGGTTATATCCTATCCTAATAGATGGGAAACAGGCCACTGCTAAGAGAGACACAGCCTCTGACCTAATCATTGTGAAACCTGCAGTGGTTAAAGAGGAGCACTACTTGCTTGGACTGTCTACTCCAGTCAAAGCTTTAGGAGGAACCTCATTCCAAACACCTTTGGCTAGGGTTCACCAAGACTGGGAGAGTGGAAAGGAAGCAAGCAAGTAGGTGTATTTGTGGATATCCATGCAGATGTCCTGATAGGGAATGATTCTGATAATGCAGTACCTTGTGTGCATGCAGTTACATGCTGTCAGGCTTGGAGACAAGCATGTGAGTCTGGTAGCCTGTAGGGAGCAAGACAGACTGCACACTTGAAGCCAGGATGGGTGAGGTAGTTACTTCACAGAGGAAGCTACCCTGTAGCAGTAAGACTGAAGGTGAGCCACAACTGCTTGTGGGTACTGATGTTCCCTTGGACAGAGTGACTACAAGGGCAAAGGTGAGTAGTAGTGCCCAGGCTGACAGTGAGGCACCACTGTCAGAGAATACCAGACCTCCTGTGAAAGAGAAGCTGGGAAAGGTTACAAAGAGAGAGTTCAGACAGGCTCAGCTCTCAGACCCTACATTACAAGGCTTGAGGAAGGTAGCCAGGGAGGCACTTGATTCTCAAGGAAAGGGGGAATCTGTATATTGGGACAAAGGGTTACTATATAGAAAGTGAACCCCTGAGGGAGGGCTAGAGGGTGAGATAATACAACAGTTGGTAGAGCCCAGAGCCTACCATCCGGCACTTTTAGCCATAGCCCATGACATTCTCTTTGCAGGTTATATGGGCATAAAGCATACAAAACAACATATTACGCAATTATGCAGAACTTTTATTGGCCTGGGATTTTCAGGGATGTAACAGGGTACTGCAGGACTTGTGAGTAGTGCCAAAGAATAGGCAAGGCAGGAAACATGGTCAAAGCTCCTTCAACATGTTTGCCTGTGATTGAGGAGCCATTTCAGAGGGTAGCTATGGATATTGTGGGGCTTCTGAGTACCCCTAGTTCCACAAGAAGGAAGTATATCCTAGTGGCAGTAGACTATGCTACCAGATACCCTGAGGTGGTGGCCCTTTTCTTCACTGAGGAAGAAAAGGAGGCAAATGCTTTGTTAGAAATTTTCAGCAGGGTAGGTTCCCAAAAGAAATATTGACTGACAGAGGTGCTAATTTCATGTCAGATCTGCTGGCTTGTCTGTGGAAGCACTGTGGGGTGAAGCACTTAAAGGCCACCCCTACCATCCCGGACTAATGTTCTGGTAGAGAGGTTAAACTCTACACTAAAGACCATGCTACAGGCATTTGTAGACCAGTTTAAGAGGGAATGAGACAAATATTTGCCCAATCTGTTGCTTGCTTACAGAGAAGTGCCCCAGGAATCCAAATGTTTTTCACCCTTTGAGTTGCTGTATGGGCATAGGGTGACGGGACCTCTAGATTTGATTTGTGATGAGTGAGAGGGTGAGTGTAAATCCCACCAGGAGTCTGTTGTGGCATATGTCCTAAACCTCAGTACAAGACTCAGGAAACTCATGGGCTTGGCCCAGGAGAACCTGACAGAAGCCCAACAGCAGAAAAAGGCCTGGTATGACAGGAATGCTAAAAGCTAGAGAGTATGCTGTGGGGCAGTATGTTATGGTTCTCATTCCTGTCAGACACAACAAGCTGCAGACAGCTTGGGAAGGACCCTTCAAGGTGGTAAGGAAGGTCAGTGATTTTAACTACATGGTAGGAGGCAGGGGCACAAACTGTACCATGTAAACATGATGAAATCTTAACATGATAAGCAGGCCCTGGTGCTATGTATTTGCAGTAGAAGGCAGGAGGAGTCTGAGGGGGATCTATGGCTACAGGGAGCCAGCCAGCAAAATCCCAAATTACTATGGTGGAGCCTAGGGTTGCAGGCATATGATATGACACTGCAACACTATAATGGAGTCAGCAATGCAAAGACAGCTAAGATTTCAAGACAGGGTATGGGGTAATGTATTCCCAGATAGACACATCCCTCTCAAACAATGTTTCTTAAGGGTCACTCAAAAAACTAGCTTAAGTCTTCAATGAAAGGGGAAGAAGTGTAAAAAAGGGGGCTACTGCCAGTGCAGCTATCAGAAATCTTGTAAATAATTATATGTCATTTGTCAAGATCAACATGATTTATATAAGATGCTTGTGTTACAAATGCATTAGAACTGTATGTCATGTGTATATCAAACTGCTGGTATAGAAGTATGTGTTGAAAAGATATTAGCAAAGTGGTTACTTCTCTGAAGTACAGGCCAACACTAAGAGACTCTGGCTAACAAAGTTCGCAGATGACTGCCTTCTACTGCAAATACTTAGCACCAGATGCAGTTTGGCATCTACTTCTCTGAAGTACAGGCCAACACTAAGGGACTCTGGCTAACAAAATTCACAGATGACTGCAAACTGGGAGCCATTATGGAATCCCCAAATGATGTAGATACTCTAAAAAACGGCCTTACAGAAACAGATGATTGGTGCCAGAGCCATGGGCTCAAGCTCAATGCCAAGAAATGTATAGTTATCTCCTTTGGGAAAAAAACATGTACCCATGAATTACCACATAGGTGGCAGTACACTAAACACCAAAAGTGTGATAAGAGACTTAGGGACACAGTTGGACAGTGGTCTCACCTTCAATAACCACATCACCACAACAGTTAGGAAATCCTTCTATGTGGCACACCACATCACTAAAGGATTTTCATCTAGAAAAAAGGAGGTCATTGTCCCACTGTACTCATCCCTCATTAGACCCATTATAGAATACAACGCCCCATTTGGTATGTACCTCTCAAGACATCTGCAGCAACTGGAAAGGCCGCAGAAATGCCTCACTAAAAGAATCACAGGCCTAAAGCAGATGCCCTAAGCTGACCGCTTTAAGAAACTCCAGCTATACTCTGTCACATATCATTTATGCCAAGGCGATCTCTGCTTAACATACAAGGGCATGTCAAACCCAGAGCTGTTGGACATGCTACACTTAAAGAAATCCCAATCCCTCAGAGCCACATGCTCCAGCGATCTAAACCTTGTCATCACAATAAACAAAACATGCTGGAGGGATAGGTTCCTGACCCAGAGACTCCCCAGACTCTGGAATCGACTGCCCATACATGTCAAGCAGAGCTCCTCTTTTGCTCTCTTCAAAAGGAACTTGATGATTGGATGAGAGAAAGGAAATTCACCCCAGGGATCACATCAGTTGCCCTGCTAGACAGGGGTCCAGGGAAGTAAATAGTGTGAGAAGAAATAGCCAAGGAATTGTTATGGCTAGGCTTGTATAGGCCCTAGGGCCGATAGCCTAGTACCAAACTATGAACTTATGAACCTGTGTTTGAACTATAACCACAGTGTGCCCTACTGGAATAGAACAGAAATGTACATGCACTATTGTAACTGTTTAAATGTATATATTTTACAAGTGAAAACTGGAATACAGGAGGTTAACTTCAGAAAAATAGCTGAAATTAAATTACTTTATGGCTGCACAATAAAAGATGGAATCTTTCAGTTTTCAATGAGCTAGAGACAATCTCTGTACTAGTGAGCTTTCTGTATTGTCTTTAGGGTGAAATAATTACTAGTCTTGAAATGTGGTGGAATGCAATTGTGTAATGCTTTCAGCATCTGCCAAATATATGAGGTCTTTGTATCTTCACAGGTAGATTCTAAATGCTGCCAGAATCCAGCAGTGGAGGTTTCACCTGGGATAGAGTCAGTTGACAAGAAATGAAGTCATTATAGAAGCTATCCCAGCAGTAATAGTTGAGATATTAATTTGAGATGTCTCTTAGAGAGACTGGGCATTTTGTATTCTGTCTAGGACCTGACAAGAACCATTCAGCACAACATCAACATCTGCCTTGCTCTAATTAAGAAAGTTAACTAGGGTATAATATTTTTTTTAGATACAGTCAAGAATAAAGTGAAGCTTAGTTTAGATATTTTTCTTTATTTATCCGAGACTGTCCTGCAATGTTATTTTAAATATTTCCTGTGATTTTAAACTCTGATGTCACTGTGATAAGATACTGAGTATTTTCTTGTTCTTTTATTATTTATTATTAAATATAGGTAAACCTTTCATTGTGGCTGATCTGTGCAGAGAGTGTGAGAGTACTTGCATATTTATTTGGTGACAATGTGTGGGCCACTTCTAATAGCCTTGCTATTGGTCAAAGTACCATTTGTATTAATATTAATATTACACAGTAAGACAGGACACCCTTTGTTAAGGGCCTTAAAGTAGCTGATAAGGAGTTGACTGGTGGCAGTGGTAACTACCATATAGTCTGGGCAGAAGGGGGCATAACTAGTAAATCTGTGCCTATCTCTGCGTGTGTGTGTCTGTGTGTGTGTGTGTGTGTGTATGTGTGTGTGTGTGTGTGTGTGTGTGTGTGTGTGTGTGTGTGTGTAAATCAAACCTCAAAGCATGTGTGGGTGTCAGCTAGCAGGGACACAAAGCACCAGTTGGACAGATAGGGTGTTGCTTGGTCTTGGCTTGGTCACTCAGCTGAGATCTCAACTCTATAGCTGTGTCAGTGGAGAGTCTTATTGGTATCTGGAGAAAGAGGAACCAACCAGCACCAGACTGGCTGTGGTCTTTGTGTGCTCTTAACTGAAATTGCATTTGATGCATAGATTTGTATCTGGAAATACTGTATTTGAACCTCTTATCCTCCCAGTGTACATCCCCCACTGTTGCCAGTGGTGAGGATTGAGGCTCCTTGATTACTGGTCCAGTGGTGGGGGTCATCACACATGTGATTCAGACAAATGCAGATTAGCTGATAATGATTTATTCCTCTTTGTGGCTAAGCATGCCTCTGAATTGCATTTCCCACATTGGTGCAAACAATAGCTTTTGACCACACATTTATTTCCTGGCAGAATGTTAAGTGTTCTTATCATTTTATTAAATATATATATATATATATATATATATATATATATATATATATATATATATATATATATTTTTTTTTTTTTTTTTTTTTTCATTTGGATGGGGAGTTTGCTGGAATTGAATATGTTCACATATTACTTGAATTTGACTTCTTTATTTTTACAGTGTACACCCCATATAATGTTTAATGGTGTATACTTTTTTAGATTTAAAAGTTATTTAGAAAAAAAATTCTGAGTACTTATCAACAAATACTGTAAATCAACATCCATCAATGTTCTGTTTCATTAATTAAGTATGCAGCTGGTATTTATGAAACCTAATACTGTGAAGAATATAGCTGTCAGAATTTCAGCATCACTGGTTCAACAGGTAGCACACTTGCCTTAGGGTGCAGAAGGCTGTTGGTTCTATTCCTGCACCAGGTATATTGATTGCTGCACTCCTGAGTGTGCATCCTTTACATGTGATGTTAAACCAAGGTTTCATCTGCTTGAGTTGGTGATAGCTCAAGTGGATGTAAAAGATTCTAAAGCACCTATTGAAAAGAGCAGCAGTCCTTTATTTAACCCAGCTACTGGGGATGCACAAGCCGGTGCATTTCTCTGAGACTGTCCCTAGCCTGGATAAATGGGGAGGGTTACATTAGGAAAGGCATCCAGTGTAAATTTTTGCCAGATCACATATGCGGACAACAATAAAGATTTCCATAACAGATCGGTCAAGGCCTGGGTTAACAATGACAACCGCCAGTATTGTTAGCCAACAGGATGTTGGTGGAAACTGGGCTACTGTTGGCTGAAGCGAAGGAGAAGGATAAGAAGACGAGGATGGCATGCCTGGAGACAAGAGGAGAGGAGGAAGATTAGGAGTGTAGAAGGGAGAGTAGGAACTTTGAATGTTGGCAGTATGACTGGTAAAGGGAGAGAGTTAGCTGATGATGGAGAGGTGAAAGGCTGGTATATTGTGTGTGCAAGAGGCCAGATGGAAAGGAGTAAGGCCTGGTGTATCGGAGGCAGGTTCAAATTTTTCTACCATGATGTGGATGGGAGGATAAATGGGATAGGGGCTATCCTGAAGGAACAGTATGTTAAGAGTGTTTTGGAGGTGAAAACAGTGTTGGGCAGAGTGATACTTATGAAGCTGGAAGTTGATGGTGGCATGATGATGAATGTTGTTAGTGCATATGCTCCACAAGCTGGGTGTGAAAAGGATGAGAAAAAAAATTTTGGAGTGAGTTGGATGAAGTTGTGGAGAGTGTACCCAACAGTGAGAGAGTGGTGATTGGAGCATATTTCAATGGACATGTTGGTGAAGGGAGCAGAGGAGATGAGGAGGTGATGGGTGAGTATGGTGCTAAGCAGAGGAATGCAGAAGGTCAGATGGTAGTGGATTTTGTGAAAAAGATGGACATGGTTGTAGTCATTATGTATTTTAAGAAGAGGGAGGAGGATAGGGTGACAAACAAGAGTGGAGGAAAATGCATACAGGTGGATTATATCCTATGCAGGAGGGAGAGTCTGAAAGAGATTAGAGACTGTAAAGTGGTGCCGGGGGAAAGCATAGTTAGGCACCATAGGATGGTGGTCTGTAGGATGACATTGGTGATCAATAAGAGGAGGATAGTGAGAGCAGTGCCAAGGAACAAATGGTGGAAGTTGAAAAGGGATGATTGTGAGGTGGAGTTCAGGTTAGAGTTAAGACAGGCACTGAGTGTCAGTGAAGAGTTACCACATAACTGGGCAACTACAGCAGAGCTAGGAAAGTGCTTAGTGTGACATCGGGACAGAGGAAGGAGGGCAAGAAGACCTGGTGGTGGAAGAAGGAAGTACAGAAGAGTATACAGAGGAAAAGGTTGGTGAAGAAGAAGTGGGATTGTCAGAGAGATGAAGAAAGTAGGCAGTAGTACAAGGAGATGAGGCGTATCATGAAGGGAGAGGTGGTGAAGGCTAAGGATAAGGTATATGGCAAGTTGTTTGAAATGTTTGACACTAAGGAGGGAGAAAAGGACTTATACTGATTGGCTAGACAGAGGGACCAAGCTGGGAAAGATGGGCAGCAGGTAAGGGGGATGAAGGATAATGAAGAAAAGTAGTTACAAGCGAGGAGAGTGTGTTGAGCAGATGGAAGGGGACTTTGTGGGACTGATAAATGAAGAGAATGAGAGAGAAGGTTGGATGATGTGGAGATAGTGAATCAGGAAGTGCAACAGATTAGCAAGGAGGAAGTAAGGTCAGCTGTGAAGAGGATAAAAAATGTAAATGGTGTTGGCCCAGATGACATACCTGTGGAAGCATGGAGGTGTTTAGGAGAGATGGAAGTGGAGTTTTTAACCAGATTGTTTAATGAAATCTTGGAAAGTGAGAGGATGCCTGAGGAGTGGTGAAAAAGTGTATTGTTACCGAATTTTAAGAATAAGGGTGATATGCAGTGCTGTAGTAACTGAAGTAGAATAAATCTGATCAGCCACAGCATGAAGTTATGGGAAAGATTAGTGTTGTTGTTTCTTTTGGCTTATCCCAGTTAGGGGTCGCCACAGTGGAACTCCGGTCCGCCAATGTTTGGTAGTGGATTTTTACATGCCGAGTTACCAGCCCTGATGCACAACCTTCAACGAAGGCACACCCATTCACGCATGCCTCCCTACAGAAGACGTTCTAGCTGAGAATCGAACGCGACAATGTCTTGCTGTGAGGCAACAGCGCTACCGCAGCACCACTACCGCGGGTGGGAAAGATTAGTGTGAGCTAGATTAAAAAGGGAAGTGATGATTATCAAGCAGCAATACGGTTTCATGCCAGGAAAGAGCACTGTAGATGCAATGTTTGCTCTGAAGGTGTTGGTGAAGAGATATGGAGAAGGTCAGTAGGAGTTGCAGTGTGTCTTTGTGGACTTAGAGAAAGTATATGACAGGGTGCCTAGAAAGGAGTTGTAGTATTGTATTGAGGAAGTCAGGAGTGGCAGAGAAGTATGTAAGCATGGTACAGGATATGTATGAGGGCAGTGTGATAGTGGTGAGGTCTGCGGTAGGAGTGATGGATGCAGTCAAGGTGGAGTTGGGATTACATCAAGGATCAGCTCTGACCCCTTTCTTATTTGCAATAGTGATGGACAGGTTGACAGGCAAGATCAGACAGGAGTGCCCGTGGCCTATGATGTTTGCGGATGGTATTGTGATATGTAGTGAGAGTAGGGAACAGGTTGAGGAGACCCTGGATAGGTGGAGATATGCTTTAGAGAGGAGAAGAATGAAGATCAGCAGGACTAAGACAGAATATATGTGTGTGAATGAGAGGGAGGACAGAGGAATGGTGAGGATGCAGGGAATAGAGTTGGCGAAGGTGGATGACATTAAATACTTGGGATAAGCAGTTCAGAGTAATGGTGAGTATGTAAGAGAGGTGATTAAGAGAGTGCAGGCAGGGTAGAGTGGGTGAAGAAGAGTGTCGTGGGTGATTTGTGACAGACGGGTACCAGCAAGAGTGAAAGGGCAAGTCTACAAGATGGTAGTGAGACCAGCTATGTGATATAGGTTGGAGACAGTGGCACTGACAAAAAGACAGGATTCAGAGTTTGAGGTAGCAGAGTTAAAGAAGTTAAGATTTTTACTGGGTGTGATGAGGTTGGATAGGATTAGGAATGAGTATATTAAAGAGTCAGCTCAGGTTGGAAAGTTTAGAGACAATGCCAGAGAGGTGAGATTGCATTTGCGTGGACATGTGATGAGGAGTGATGCTGGGTATATTGGGAGAAGGATGCTAAGGATGGAGCTGCCAAGTAGGAGGAAAAGAGGAAGGTCTAAGATAAGATTTATAGATGCAGTGAGAGAGAATATGCAGATGGTTGGTGTGACAGTGCAAAATGCAGAGGACAGGAAGAAATGGAAATAGATCATCCACTGTGGTGACCCTTAACAGGAGCAGCCAAAAGAAGAAAAATATAGATGTTAGAATTTCAAGATATAAAACATCATCTTAATAATGTCACAGTACTGTGAGTGACTTATGCAACACATTTCTTGCCATCCATTATCCTGTTAATGGCATTTTATTTTGTAATCATTTTTATTGATTTCACATATATAAAATATATACACAGAAATGAAGAAATTCAATATCGCATACTGTTAAACAATGCTAGAAATTCATTGATTCATCAGGTGAATCGAATGCAATTAACAAATTTAGAATCTTGGTATTTTAATAGCAGCATTTCAAGGCTATCCCAACAACTAAACATCTTAGTATGATTTATGTACCTTATTCTAAACACTTATTTTTCAGTTTTACTTAACATTACTGTTAAAATTCTTTGAACATAGGAAGTGAGTCTGATTTCCAATTTGCTGCAATATTTTTTCTTGCTACTGTCAGGAGACTCCATTTTTTGTGGTTTTGCAGGTAAAGGAAGTGGAACAATCATTAGTATTATGATCTAGTTAAAGAATACTTCCCAATAAACATTTACATTTTCACAATCCATAAACATATGAGCCCAATCAGATTTTACATCCTTACTGCATCTCCAACAAACTGGAGAAGTCATTTTACTAAACTTAGAAATTTTATGAAGGGTAACAAACATTCTATGCATATTTCCATGTAAACATTTTCCAGTATAAACTTGCAAATGTTTGACTAACTTAAGTAAAATACCTTTATTGTTATCATCAGTTGAGTCACTTAATCCACTAATATCTAAAAAGTTCAAGAAATTTGCATCAAAATTATTATTTATAATTAACTTATATAATTTGGACAGACTTCCTTTGTAGGTCCATTTACCTTTGAAGAAAGTACTCATATACTCATGTAATGGGGGAATAGTGTTCTGTTCCACTTCACCCATATTACCTACAAATTCATCTAATTTATTAATGATGGCTAGTATTAGCTGATTAACAGATTCATTCAACTTAAAATGTTTCATTACACATTCTAGTAACTTAGCTTTCCCTTTTCCAAGCAATTGGACAATAATACTAACCCATTAATTTTTAGTAAATTCATTTTATAAATTGTGAAAATTTAAATGTTTATTGGGCACAAGGTAAAATGGCACAAGAATCACACACTCTAGGGATCTTAACCTAGCCTTTGACATTAACAGAACATGCTAGAGAGACTGATATATCTCCAGAGATTGCTGCTACTCTGAAATAAACTTCCAATTCATGTTCATAGGTTCATAGGTAGGTACTAGGCTATCGGCCCTAGGGTCTGTAGAAGCCCAGCCAAAAGGTACCCTGGCTTTTGCCACCCAAGAAAATTATTTTCTTGTGCCACTGTCGAGCAGAGCCACAGAAGTGATCCCTGGGGTGAATTTCCTATTTCCCATCCAGTCATCAAGATTTTTCTTGAAGAGTGCTAATGAGGAGCTTTGTTTGATATAGATAGGTAGTTTTGTGAGGTATTTCTGCGGCCTTTCCAGTTGTATTAGATGTCTTGTGAGTACATACCGAAAGGGGCGTTGTACTCTATAGTGGGTCTAATGAGTGATGAGTAGAAGGGAACAATGACCTCTTTTTTTCTGGATGAGAAACCTTTTGTGATGAGGTGTGCCACGTAGAAGGATTTCCTGACTACTGTGGTGTTGTGATTATCAAAGGAGAGACTACTGTCTACCTGTGTCCCAAGGACTCTTATCACACTTTCGGTATACTACCACCTATGTTGTAGTTCATGGGTACAGAGTTTTTACCAAAGGGGATGACAATGCACTTTTTGGCATTGAGCTTGAGGCCATGGCTTTGACACCAGGCATCTGTCTCATGAGGCCCTTTTGTAGGATATCCACATTGTTAGGAGTTTCGATTATGGCTCCTAGTTTGCAGTCATCTGCGAACTTCTCTAGCCAAAGACCTTCTGTGTTAGCCTGCACTTCAGAGAAGTAGATACCAAACAGGAGAGAACCCAGGACTGAACCCTGTGGTACTCCACTTGTCACTGGTCTGAAGCCGGATTTGGAGTTTGCTACTTTCACAATGTGGGTTCTGTCAGTGAGCCAGTTGGCAACCCATCTTGTGACATAGGGATTTATACCTAGTTTAGTGAGTTTATCTATAATTCCAGAGTGGGGGATGGTGCCAAAATCCTTGGCAAGATTTAGATAGGCTGCATGAACCACCTTACCCTTGTCTATGGCTTTGGTGACTGCTTCAAAGAAGTCTATTTGGTTTAGGAGACATGATCTGCATTTTACAAACCCGAACTGGGTGGGGTCCAGAGTTTGGAGATTACCAATGTCTTTGTTTATAAGTTCCATGATAATACATTCCATGGCCTCGCAGACTAGGTTCATCAGGCTAATGGGGGGGTAGTTGCCGGGGTCCGTGGTGGCTCCCCTTTGTGGAGTGGGATAACTGTCGCTGTACGCCATTCAGCAGGCACAAAGCCTGAGGTGAGGCTATGGTTGAACATGGTACTTAGGTGGGGTGCAAGTTCGTTCTGTAGTTCATGTAGAACACAGCCTGGGATTTTGTCTGATCTCATGGATGCTGTATTCTTGGCTTAGGAGATTGTGGTTTTTACCTATGCAGCCGTGATTACAGGAACTTTGCATTCTTCCAGTATAAAGACGGGCCCTCTAGGGGGTGAGAGGGAGGGAAAGTTAGCACTGAACCTATCTACCAGGATGTTGGGAATATCAGTTGGGTCTGTATATTTAGTACCATTGTGCTGCAACTCAGAGCAGATCTGAGTGTTGCCATTGAGAATCTTGACATAACTATAGAATGCTTTGTGGTTGGCTTTAGAATCAGTGGCGATTTTGTTTTTGTAACTAGCTTTTGAGGATTTTATCAGGGATCACAACTTCTTACTGAGGCTGACCAGGGAGCTCCTCCACTCATGGGATTTTACTCTCTTTTGCAACAGTTTCTTCCTTCTGTTGTACAGTTTGTTTATGGCAGGGGACCATCAGATTGGCTTCCTTTTCTTGGAGGATAGCATCTTGGTTCTGTTTGGGATAGCACAATCCATGCACTCGTGTAAGTGCTTATAAAGTGCAATTGTGTAGGGTTCAGTAGTTGTAACTGTATTGTCCATCTGCATGGGTGTCATGAAGTTCACCATTTCTGTCTTAAGAAGCATGAAGTTGGCTTTGGAGAACTTTTTTACCATGGTTTCCTTAATGGGGGGGTGGGGGCAGGATGTGGATATCTAGGGTGATTAGCTTATGGTTGGATCGGACCAATGAGGCACTGACTTCATGTGTGGAACACCGGTCACTCATGTTGGTAATGACTAGATCTAGGATATTGTTGCCCCTGGTGGGGGTGTGGATAAGTTGATCCAGGGCATTGGAGTTTATGAATTTCAGAAAGCATTGAGCAAAGGAGTTGGTACATGAGTAGTTTTCCTACTTAATGGTGGGGTAGTTGAAATTGCCCATTATTAGGGTGTTTGGTTGAACCATAATATTTTCCAGTACATCAAGTAAAGAGGAGTGGGAATCCTGGGGCATGGTAGGGGATCTGTAGCAAGCTATAATTTGGATTGCAGTTTTGCCCGGTGTTAGTTGCACTTGGATAACCTCAGATGCATTATGCTGAGCAACTAGCCTGGAGGTGTGGATATCCTTAATGAATATGGACACACCTCCACCTTTGGTGTTCCGGTCCAGGTTACATGGCCAAAAAGTGTGGTATGAGTTATAGCCTGGTAGTGCAGGGGTGCTCTCTGGAGCCTTGAACCAGGTCTCAGTCACTGCACAGATATCAATGTTCTCCATTTTAAGGAGTGCCTCAAGTGAGTGCATTTTGATATTTAGACTTCTAGCATTGAGTAGCATCACCCTCAGTTTTTGCTTGCCTGTTCCTGTTATGGTAGTGAGTGTGTCATTTGAACCTTGCCTAAAAAAGGCACTATAGGGGCGGCAAGAATCTTAGCCAGTATTCAGAATCACAGGGGTGACAGGTGCAGGCCAACTCTGGCAAAGCATTGTGGTCTGTCGACCGTGTCATACAAGGCAGACAGATACTGGATCCCTTTAGAATGACACCAGAAGCTTAGCCAATTGTTGAAGTCAATCATTTTTGTCTTTGTACTGCGGTATAATTCTGGGTGATGGCAGAATGCTACTCAGGGCTAGGATCATACATGCCTTGGCTACAAGATCAAATAGCACTTCCATGTCTCTTTTCATGTAGTCCAGGGAGGTACGTCTCAGGTCATTCACACCAACATGGACAATGACAGAGTCATATTTGTACTTGTTGTGGAGTGACCTGAGTTCGTGGGTTAAGTGGTGGATCCTGGCACCTGACAGGCTGCTGACAGTTATCTTCTCCTTGTTTAGTCTGGTAAGTGGGACATCGGTGTGCCTAACTATACAGTCACCTATGACTAGTGTGTTGGGTATGTTGTTTTGCCTTATTGGCTGTGGTTGAGTGGCACACTGAGTCTGCGGGCTATGTATCATTTGGATTGTGTTGGGGGATGGAGGTTGCTTGCATTTCTGCTTTGGATGTCTCTGTTGCTTGAGCATATTATTATTGAGAGCCTCCACGAATGTTTTTGTGTTTCTGTGTGTGGATTTTGGTGGTGTAGATTTAGTGAGACTATGTGATGAGTGTTGTGTGGTGCAGGTGTTTACCTTCTCCTCTTGACTGTTAAGTTCAGTCTTGGTTGGAGAGAGATTTACTTCCAGTTTGGCTAGATAAGTGCATCTCTCACAAGTTGTAGTGTTGGGTGGTAGGAGGAGTTGATTGTCTGTGTACATGAGGCAATTTCTACATTGCCCCAGGATACCCAGATTCATCAGATAGACAGGGGAGAACACTGGGAGCTGACCCTTGGACGTGCCTGAATAAAAAACTATATTCCTCTAGATAAGTGAGGAAAGTGAGTATAACAGCTGTTTTTCTCTAAGCAAGTGAGGAAAGTAAGTAGGTTCATAGGTTCATAGGTTGGTACTACACTATCAGCCCTAGGGCCTATACAAGCCTAGCCATAACAATTCCCTGGCTATTTCTTCCCACACTATTTACTTCCCTGGACCCCTGTCTAGCATGGTGACTGACGTGATCCCCGGGGTGAATTTCCTTTCTCCCATCCAATCATCAAGGTTCCTTTTGAAGTGGGCCAAAGAGGCTCTCTGCTTGACATGTATGGGCAGTCTATTCCAGAGTCTGGGGAGTCTCTGTGTCAGGAACCTATCCCTCCAGCATGTTTTGTTTATTGTGACAATAAGGTTTAGATCTCTGGACCTTGTGGCTCTGAGGGATTGGGATTTATTTAAATGTAGCATGTCCAACAGCTCTGAGTTTGACATGGCCTTGTATGTTAAGCAGAGATCACCTTGGAGTAGATGATATGCGACAGAGTATAGCTGTATAGCTGGAGATTATTAAGGCGGTCAGCATGGGGCATCTGCTTTAGGCCTGTGATTTTTTTAGTGAGGTATTTCTGCGGTCTTTCCAGTTGTTGCAGATGTCTTGAGAGGTACATACCAAATAGGGCATTGTATTCTATAATAGGACTAATGAAGGATGAGTACAGTGGGACAATGACCTCCTTTTTTCTGGATGAAAAGCCCTTAGTGATGAGGTGTGCCATATAGAAGGATTTCCTGACTGTTGTGGCGGTGTGGTTATTGAAGGTGAGACCACTATCCACCTGTGTTCCTAAGTCTCTTATCACACTTTCGGTGTTTAGTGTACTGCCACCTATGTGGTAATTCACGGGTACAAGTTTTTTCCCAAAAGGGATAACTATACATTTCTTGGCATTGAGCTTGAGCCCATGGCTCTGGCACCAAGCATCTGTTTCTGTAAGGCCCTTTTGTAGAGTATCCACATCATCTGGGGATTCAATTATGGCTCCCAGTTTGCAGTCATCTACGAACTTTGTTAGCCAGAGTCCCTTAGTGTTGACCTGTACTTCAGAGAATTAGATGCCAAACAAGAGAAGTCCCAGGACTGAACCCTGAGGTAAAAAAAAAAAAAAAAAAAAAAAAAAAACAACAAGAGCAAGTTCCACCAGGATTTATTGTACACAAGAAAATCTCTCTCTGACGTCTCGGCCAAAGCCTTCAAGGAGAATGAAACACTTACATAAAAAAGCAGTTTATATACACAAGCATAATAAAATGATTAAACAATTAATCAATTTAAACATCAATTCAACAAGCTAATACTCTCCAATTGAGCTCTTCATTTAGCCCAAAAGGAAACATGGTTTTAAATTTTAAAATATATACAGCTTCTTTCGGCACTAACACAGATTTAACATCAGTATTACTAAACATAGAAACACAAACTTGTTCCAAAACAGTTCCTTTCAAACCATCATTACATTTATTATGTGCTTCTAAAAAATGTGCTGCAACTGGGCTGTCTTCTTTACCATTTTTGATGTCTCTTAAATGCTCTAAAAATCTAATTTTGAATGCCCTCTTTGTTTCACCAATGTAAAATTTATTACAGGGGCATTGTAGAGCATAAATGACACCCACAGAATTACAACTAAATACACCCCGACTATCAAATTGAACCTTATTAATAAAGTCAAAATTGGATACAATGTGTTTACAAGCCTTACATTTCCCACAGGGAAAAGTCCCAACTTTAGCAGGTTCCGTATACACTCTTAGTGAAGGCAACATAATTTTAGATTTTACTAGAAAATTTCTTATATTCTTACCCTTACGGTAAGAGAACTTCATATTTACATCAAGCCATTGTTGAACATTCCTAAGAGAACTAAAATAAAGCCAAAATTGGCTAACAATGTCAAGAAACTGCTTAGTAAAACATCCATAAGTAGTTACAAAATAAATATTTTCCTTAGCTAAACTTGTATTATCCTGTTGTACCTTGTTACAAGTCCTCTGATAAGTAAATTTTTCATGTCTAGGTTTAACCCCTGTCCACAACCTTTTAAAACTTTTTTCCAAAATACTCTTGCCATAGCCTCGAGTAGAAAAAGATTCCACCAAAATGCACATTTCTTTATGGAAAATGTCAGATCTGTTACATAACCTAGAAATACGTAACATTTCACCATACGGTAAAGCCTCAATTAAATGGGAGGGGTGCCCGCTAGTGCCATGTAAATACTGACATGTCCCTTCAAATTTTTTATTGGGCGAAGTTATAATATTCTCCCCATCTGAAATGTCTAATACTACATCCAAAAAGGGAATAATATGTCCAATATTTAGGCCATCAAAATTTAAAAATTTACTTATCAGAGGACTTGTAACAAGGTACAACAGGATAATACAAGTTTAACTAAGGAAAATATTTATTTTGTAACTACTTATGGATGTTTTACTAAGCAGTTTCTTGACATTGTTAGCCAATTTTGGCTTTATTTTAGTTCTCTTAGGAATGTTCAACAATGGCTTGATGTAAATATGAAGTTCTCTTACCGTAAGGGTAAGAATATAAGAAATTTTCTAGTAAAATCTAAGATTATGTTGCCTTCACTAAGAGTGTATATGGAACCTGCTAAAGTTGGGACTTTTCCCTGTGGGAAATGTAAGGCTTGTAAACACATTGTATCCAATTTTGACTTTATTAATAAGGTTAAATTTGATAGTCGGGGTGTATTTAGTTGTAATTCTGTGGGTGTCATTTATGCTCTACAATG
Source organism: Protopterus annectens (assembly GCF_019279795.1). Lineage (NCBI taxonomy): Eukaryota > Metazoa > Chordata > Ceratodontiformes > Protopteridae > Protopterus > Protopterus annectens. The sequence goes on from NC_056740.1 coordinate 242,480,502, forward strand.
CCTCTGTAATAAATTTTACATTGGTGAAACAAAGAGGGCATTCAAAATAAGATTTTTAGAGCATTTAAGAGACATCAAAAATGGTAAAGAAGACAGCCCAGTTGCAGCACATTTTTTAGAAGCACATAATAAATGTAATGATGGTTTGAAAGGAACTGTTTTGGAACAAGTTTGTGTTTCTATGTTTAGTAATACTGATGTTAAATCTGTGTTAGTGCAGAAAGAAGCTGTATATATTTTAAAATTTAAAACCATGTTTCCTTTTGGGCTAAATGAAGAGCTCAATTGGAGAGTATTAGCTTGTTGAATTGATGTTTAAATTGATTAATTGTTTAATCATTTTATTATGCTTGTGTATATAAACTGCTTTTTTATGTAAGTGTTTCATTCTCCTTGAAGGCTTTGGCCGAGACGTCAGAGAGAGATTTTCTTGTGTACAATAAATCCTGGTGGAACTTGCTCTTGTTGTTTTTTTGCTATTTGGTTTGGTTCCTGTTGTTCCAGCTGAACCCTGAGGTACTCCACTTGTCACTTGTCTTGAGCTGGATTTGGAGTCAGCTACTTTTACAGTGTGGGTTATGTCAGTAAACTAGTTGGCAACCCATCAAGAATGTAGGGATTAATGCCCAGCTTAGTAAGTATATCTATGATTCCAGAGTGGGGGATGGTGTCAAAGGCCTTGGCGAGGTCCAAATAGGCTGTGTGGACTGCCTTACCCTCGTCCATTGCTCTGAAGACTGATTCGAAGAAGTCAATCATGTTCAGGAGACAATATCGGCCCTTCATGAACCCAAACTGGGGTCCAGTGTTTTAAGGTTACCAATGTCTTTGTTTATAAGTTCCATGATAATACATTCCATGGCCTTGCAGATCAGGCTTGTCAGACTAATGGGGGGCTAGTTCCCGGGATCCAAGGTGGTTCCCCCTTGTGGAGTGGGATAACTGTAGCTGTGCGCCACTCAGTGAGAACGAAGCCTGAGGTGAGGGTATGATTAAAAATGACACTTAGGTGAGGTGCCAGTTCACTTTGTAGTTCATGTAGGACACAGCCCGGGATGTCATCTGGTCCCATGGATGCTGTATTCTTAGCTTTGGAGAGTGCATTTTTTTACCTGTGTCACCATTATTACTGGAATTTGGCAATCTTCCAGTATTGAGATGGGCCATTTAGGGGTGAAAGGGGGGTGAAGTTGGTACTGAATTGATCTGTCAGGATATTGGCAATACCCTTGGGATCAGTATATTTAATGCCATTCTGTTGTAGCTCAGAGCAGATCAGAGCATTGACATTTAGATTCTTGACATAGTTGTAGAATGCCTTGTGGTTGTCTTTGGAATCTTTGGTAATTTTATTTTCGTAACTAGCTTTGGAGGATTTTTTGAGGGATCTCAGCTTCTTACTGAGGCTGATAAGGGAGTTTTTTGCATCCTGGGACTTTCCACTTTTCTGCAACAGTTTCTTCCTTTTGTTGTAAAGTTTGTTTATGGCAAGGGACCACCAGATTGGCTTCCTTTTTTTGGAATAGTTCATCTTGGTTCTATTTGGGATGGCACGATTCATGCATGAGTGGATGTGCTTGTACAGTACCTTAGTGTAGGACCCAGCAATCGAACTTTCAGTTCCTGTCTGCATGGGTGTCATGAAGTTTGTAACTTCTGACTTTAGTAGCATGAAATTGGCTTTGGAGAAGTTTTTTATGGAAGTTTCCTTACTGGGGGGGTGGGGGTGGGATGTGGATGTTAAGGGTGATTAGCTTATAGTCTGACCTGACCAACGAGGGGGTGACCATATGTGTGGAGCATCGATTTCCCATGTTGGTAATGACCAGGTCAAGGATATTGGAGCCCCTGGTGGGACTATGAATTAGGTGATCCAGGGCATTGGAATTTATGAATTCCAAGAACCGTTGGGCAAAGGTGTTGGTACATGAGTAGTTTTCCCAGTTAATGGCAAGGTAGTTGAAATCACCCAGTATTAGGCCGTTTGGTTGTATATTAATATTTTCCAGTATGTTTAGAAAGTTGTAGTGAGAATTTTGGGGCCTGGTGGGGGATCTGTACCAAGCTACAATTTGGATACCAAAACTGTTTTCCTCTAGGTAATGACGAAGGTTGAGTGCTGTAGTAATTAGTAGCTTACTTAGTGCTTACAACAAGTTCTGAACAAGTGCTGATCACGAATAAGCAAATTCAAGTGGTGAAACTAAGAATCTGTATCTGGACTAATCTAGTTACAGGAAAGGGGGGAAACAAGTGCAAATGCGGGCTTTTAAATCAGAAAGTTGAGAGAGATGGAAAAACTACCCAAACAGCCAATAACTACAATTTCTGGGCCAGAACCACTCCTTATGTGGTAGATAGGTTACGTAGTGCTTACCACTCCCACTGATAAACTAGAAGGCTTCCCTCCAACACAGAAAGCTTTTGGGGCTCAGAAGCTTACATACAGTCCTAGATACAGCAAATCTAAATCTGGACTACACTAGTTACAGGAAAGGTAGCAAACAGGCTTAGATTTTTTTTTTAAATACAGAAAAGTAGCTAAAATAGTAGTAAAAACAATTCAAATCCAGTGCAAGCTAGCACACTTCAGTATGTAGCAATGTTAGACCAAACACTTTAAAAAATGCAATTAAATTAAAAATGACTAAAAACAAGTGCAGAAGGAGTCTATTAGGTAGAATGAGGTAAAGAGATGGTATTGGGGGGAGTGCGCCAGATCAAATCTACAGTGGGGGCGAGCAACTGCAAAAGCCTCCAAATTTAAACAACAAGACAGGAATAGGTCGGGTGGGTAAACAGAGTGAAGCAGAGCTCCTCACTGACCCTATTCAAGCACAACATGGACAAATGGTTGGGAGACCACAAATTCACCCTGGGGTGGCATCCATGTCCGTCATGGACAGCAGTAGTTGGTGTTTATCATAGATGCACTCTGTGAATAACATCCATCTAACCAAAGACAATCGAGCCAACTCAGGATTAACATGGCTAGGCTTGTAAGAGCTCGAGGACTGCTAACCTAGTAACCTGCTATGAACCTATGAACCATTTGTTTTACACACACACACACACATATATATATATATATATATATATATATATATATATATATATATATATATATTTATATATGGATCTACTGTATACTTCGAAAACACACATCTTTGAAATTAGACAGTAGACCCACACCTTCACGAAAGTGCACTTAAGCGAAAGTGTACTTCCGCCAACCTTTAAAACATTGTTTTTGCAGGGGGGCAGCCCCCATGGACCCCACATGTGGGGGGCTGTGCCTTCACACCCCCCTACTTAAATATTCCAACTCTGAGATCGCACTACAGTGGGGAAACACGTAAACTTCCTTTCCCCACTGTTGTGTGCTTCGGCACCCATGTTCCTTAATGTTTGTTTTCAAATAAGTGGATTTTCGGTGTTTTCCAGTAGACCTATGTATATATATATATATATTTATATATATATATATATATATATATATTTATATATATATATATATATATATAAACACTACTCTATCATCAAAGATAAAAAAACACTCATTCAAATATTTAATCAGGAGTAACACTTCTTCAATTATCTGACAAGAAATACCCAATGGATATAAAACTTGTAAATTAAACAAAAACACGACCAGCCAACTATTTCCGAAATGTTTTAATAATCCACACACTAAGCGCTTTCACCATCAACACATGGCATCATTAGAGTGAATGGAATCCAGTTAAACCAATGCTTTGTACATTTTGGTTAAACTCTAATCCAATTAACCAGAGCCTTAATTACCTTGTCCTTAAAGAAGCATGTGTCAAATAAATACAAATACATATATATACTCTCCCAGCCTCAAATCTGACAATAATAATTGTGTAAAATACACATAGGAGATGCATGTAAATACATACAAAAATGCATATCCAATAATTTACCTTGTAATCCATACACTTAATAGTTGTGTCATTTTAATGTTTAAATAACATTTGATTTTGCTTCAATATTGGTTTTAAGGAGATGTATTCATTGAGCCCAGGTGGCATGAAGGCATTCAACATAATCTGCCATTTATACTCCAAATGTTCCACCTTTAATTTTTCATCTCCTCCTCTTTCACTATGCAACACCCTGTCTATAACAAAGAATACAAATCTCCTAAAATTAATACACTTTGTACTATGTGTATATAAAGCATTGTGTGTACCACGATCCTTGATGGCCCAAAGATGCTCACCTATCCTGTCTTTTAATCTTGTAATAGTCTTACCTACACAGTAAGCACTACAGTTGGTGCACGTGGCCAAATAAACCACCTTAGATGTATTACAATTCACTCTACCTGGACATGAAATGGTTCTGTTATAACCTTGTACACCAACATAAGGGCCATCATTAATATACCTACACATCCTACAAGTGCCACATTTACTCATTTTGGAGATAGTATGTTTAATGGTATGCTGTTCCAAAAATTCTTTAACATTTCTACCCCTTGAGTAAACAATTCTGGGAAACCTACCTAAAAAATGTTTAAGGTCACTACTGAAACAAATGTCCCAAGCTGTTCGCATAACTTCCTCAATATCTTTTGTTTGACCATTGTAAGTTAACACTAAAGCCTTAGAATTGAATGAATCTTGTTGTGTAGTTGTTGCCACATTGTCAATACTCTTCACCCCTAAAATAGGGGGAAACAATGTGCTTCTCTTACTTAAAACCTCTTTATGTATTCTAGTCAACAACTTAAGAGGATAACCTCTTTCCAAAAGCATTCCTATTAAAAGATATAATTCTTTCTCCAAAATTTTATTATCATTTATAATTCTGGACAATCTTACCATTTGTCCCTTTACAATACCCCTATGCTGATGTAAAGGGTGACAACTAGTGTAATGCAGTAGTGAATTACTATAAGTTTCTTTCCTTTACATTTTACTCACTATACCATCTGAACTTTTTAGTAGAGTGATATCCAGAAAATCTATTTGTTCATCACTCCATTTGCTAGTAAATTTCAGAACGCTAGTTGTTGCATTTAAATACTCTACAAAGGATTTAGCTTCTTGTTCGTTACCTTTCCACAGAATCAGAACATCATCTAAGAATCAACTGTATAGTAATATTTTTTCTTTGTAAATGGAATTCAAAACACATTGTTCGTCCCAATGGAATAAAACTAAATTGACGAAAATAGGGGCACACTTTGCCCCCATTGCCACACCTGAGATTTGATGAAAAATCTCCCCTTCAAACATCAAATAGTTGTTCTTAAGCACCATTTCCATGCAAGAAACAATGAAATTCACACTGTCATTACTAAAACATTTACTTTTAACCAAACTTTCTGTAAAATAATCTATGCCTTCTTCGTGGGGTATAACCGTAAACAGATTTATCACATCAATAGTCAAAAAAGACCTTTCAGTACCTGAAGTTTGAAAGTTATTAAACCTTTGCAAACAATGCCACGAATCCTTCAAAATGTGCTTGGCCCCTGTTACAACCTGCTGTGTTTTTTTGTCAACATAAGCTGCCAAAGGTTCCGTTTTAGAGCCTTTAGATATAACTATGGCTTTAAACCATGGATTGTACAAATCCTTATGTATTTTTGGAATTCCAAACACAGTGACCGGGTAATCAACTTTCAAATAATTGTAATCATCACAATTGATTGTTCCCTGATGTAATGCATCCAACAAGAACAAATCTTTCCTGTGGTAAGCTATATTTACCTCATTTACAGACACCCTCAGGTAGGTGGTGGTGTCATCCAAAATGTCCAATGTTTTAGCTGTATAGTCAAATTTTGACATGATGACTACCCCCCCCCACACACACACACACACACACACACATTTATCTGGTGTCATGACTCTTAACTCTCTATTGGTTGCTAGTTGTAATAGAAAATTTTCTGGATATCACTCTACTAAAAAGTTATGATGGTATAGTGAGTAAAATATACAGGAAAGAAACCTATAGTAATTCACTACTGCATTACACTAGTTGTCTCCCTTTACATCAGCATAGGGGTATTGTAAAGTGACAAATGGTAAGATTGTCCAGAATTATAAATGATAATAAAATTTTGGAGAAAGAATTATATATTTTAATAGGAAATTTTTTGGAAAGAGGTTATCCTCTTAAGTTGTTGACTAGAATACGTAAAGAGGTTTTAAGTAAGAGAAGCACATTGTTTCCCCCTATTTTAGGGGTGAAGAGTATTGCCTTTGTGACAACAACTACACAACAAGATTCATTTAATTCTAAGGCTTTAGTGTTAACTTACAATGGTCAAACAAAAGATATTGAGAAAGTTGTGCGAACAGCTTGGGACATTTGTTTCAGTAGTGACCTTAAAAATTTTTTGGGTAGGTTTCCCAGAATTGTTTACTCAAGGGGTAGAAATGTTTAAGAATTTTGGAACAGCATACCATTAAACATACTATCTCCAAAATGAGTAAATGTGGCACTTGTAGGATGTGTAGGTATATTAACGATGGCCCTTATGTTGGTGTACATGGTTATAATAGAACCATTTCATGTCCAGGTAGAGTGAATTGTAATACATCTAAGGTGGTTTATTTGGCCACGTGCACCAACTGTAGTGCTTACTATGTAGGTAAGACTATGAGGAGATTAAAAGGCAGGATAGGTGAGCATCTTAGGGCCATCAAGGGTTGTGATACACACAATGCTTTATATACACATAGTACAAAGTGTAGTAATTTTAGAAGATTTGTATTCTTTGTTATAGACAGGGTGTTGCATAGTGAAAGAGGAGGAGATGAAAAATTAAAGGTGGAACTTTTGGAGTATAAATGGCAGATTATGTTGAATGCCTTCATGCCACCTGGGCTCAATGAATACATCTCCTTAAAACCAATATTGAAGCAAAAATCAAGTGTTATTTAAACTTTAAAATGACACAACTATTAAGTGTATGGATTACAAGGTAAATTATTGGATATGCATTTTTGTATGTATTTACATGTATCTCCTATGTGTATTTTACACAATTATTATTGTCAAATTTGAGGCTGTGAGAGTATATATGTATTTGTATTTATTTGACACATGCTTCTTTAAGGACTAGGTAATTAAGGCTCTGGTTAATTGGATTAGGGTTTAACCAAAATGTATAAAGTATTGGTTTAACTGGATTCCATTCACTCTGATGATGCCATGTGTTGATGGTGAAAGCGCTTAGTGTGTGGATTATTAAAACGTTTCGGAAATACTTGGCTGGTCGTGTTTTTGTTTAATATACAAGTTTTATATCCATTGGGTATTTCTTGTCAGTTATTTACGTGTTGTTGCACGACCTAAGAGGACTTCCAAACTGGATAACATTGTTTTTCATAGCACTGAGTTTTATATTGAGTTTTAATATTACTATTTTGAATTTTTATAATATTAATAGTAATTTAAACGTTTTCGTATAAAATTATTTTCTGTGTCCCATGGAAGCAGCAGTAGTTGAATTGACTGCTTCCGTCAAGCAGTTGACGGCATTATTGACCAGTAAAAACGTCTTTCACAATTCGCAAGTTACGTTAACTGATTCGCAAGCAGAGTTGTTCACTTTACATTCCCCGCCAGCCCTCAAGGCGGTGAACAACTCCGTAGGGAATGGTGAACGTGATGTCAACAATGACGGAGGTAGTTGACAAGAAGGAAGAGATATTCAGCAATGGCTTTGCCTACCCGAAGTGGACATCTCTGCCCCAAATGAGGAGGGAAGGCTCACCTTGACCTTAAAGAAGCAAATTGAGCATTTCAAGGGATTGTGTTGAAAATACAGAGGCCTGCAACTTGACAATGCCTTTCTTAATAAATCCATGGCACTGAAGCAAGTGCTGAAAGGACTCAGGTTATGGAAGTTACTGAATGAGATTACTGAGGGTACACAGGCGTATAAAGAGTTTGTGGACTTGTTCGACAAAACTGGACTAGAAATGATGGACATTATTGTCAAAAACAATCAAAGTAAATTGTTGGCACTAGAAAAAGAAGTTGTTTCTTTAAATGAAAGTATTGTGAACGATTTATTATTCACTCAATATGTTAAAAATTACCAGTCTGTTTTGTCTAATTTGGAACTATATGTTGAAAAAAGTGTTAAAATGAAGGTTAGGAAGTTATCTAGGGATATGTATGATTATAAAACCAATGTGGCCTACCCCCTGGGTAATAACAACAAGAAGAGGGGAGACATGGTCAACAACAATGAAAATAATAATGTAGATGTACACGATGAAAACAATGTAAGAACATTAGACAATGATGTAGGCCAAAATGATGATTTTTTAGATCGATCTCCACAGTTGAGGAGGTCAGAATGTTTACAAAACAGGAGGGATGGGGCGGAACAAAATCAGTATTACAATGGGTGACAACAGGAACAACCACCATATACGAGGAACACATACTCCACGAGGAGACAATGGACCAACAACAATTACAACATGAAGAGATATCAAATGTAGACGACACCATTGCCAGTTACAATAATTTGTTGGACAACAATGATGAAAGTTTGTTGGACGTTACCAATGACTCTTTGTGTACACAAGTTAATGTATTGCCTATGGTTAAAGTATATAAAAAAATCAGGGTTCAATGTGTACAACTATAGTGCTATGGATATAAAAGAAAAGCATCATGATGTTTTGAGTAAATGTTTTTCATTTGTACCTGAACATAAAACTAATGTTGTAAAAACTTATTCCAACATCAGATTATATGCCAGACAGTTAAATTTGGCGATATTTTTTAAGGATTCTACTGAGGCAATTGATATCACAGCAAATGTTATGGTATCTAGGGGTTTGAAAAGAAAGAGTACCTTTATTCCGCCATACAATAATGAAGTGACGACCTTTGAGAAAATGTGTATTGGTGGGTTGATTAACAATGTAAAAATGAATCAAAAAGTGCATTGTGATGATAACTTGAATAGAAGTGAAAGGGAAGCTCTATTACAACTAGCAACCAATAGACAGTTAAGAGTCATGAAACCAGATAAAGGTGGTGGGGGGGGGGCAGTCATCATGTCAAAATTTGACTATACAGCTAAAATGTTGGACATTTTGGATGACACCACCACCTACCTGAGGGTATCTGTAAATGAGATAAATATAGCTTACCACAGGATCGATTTGTTCTTGTTGGATGCATTACATCAGGGAACAATCAATTCTGATGATTACAATTATTTGAAAGTTGATTACCTGGTCACCCCTGCTGTGTTTGGAATTCCAAAAATACACAAGGATTTGTACAATCCACCGTTTAGAGCCATAGTTGCATCTAAAGGCTCTAAAATGGAAACTTTAGAAGCTTATGTTGACAAAAAAACACAGCGGGTTGTAACAGGGGCCCAGCACATTTTAAAGGATTCATGGCATTGTTTGCAAAGGTTTAACAACTTTCAAACTTCAGGTACTGAATGGTGTTTTTTGACTATTGATGTGATAAATCTGTTTACGGTTATACCCCACGAAGAAGGCATAGATTATTTTACTGAAAGTTTGGTTAAAAGTAAATGTTTTAGTAATGACAGTATGAATTTCATTGTTTCTTGCATGGAAATCATGCTTAAGAACAACTATTTGATGTTCGAAGGGGAGATTTTTCATCAAATCTCAGGTGTGGCAATGGGGGCAAAGTGTGCCCCTATTTTTGCCAATTTAGTTTTACTCCATTGGGAGGAACAATGTGTTTTGAATTCCATCTACAAAGAAAAAATATTACTATACAGTTGATTCTTAGATGATGTTCTGATTCTGTGGAAAGGTAACGAACAAGAAGCTAAATCCTTTGTAAAGTATTTAAATACAACTAACTTTCTGAAATTTACTAGCAAATGGAGTGATGAACAAATAGATTTTCTGGATATCACTCTACTAAAAAGTTCAGATGGTATAGTGAGTAAAATATACAGGAAAGAAACCTATAGTAATTCACTACTGCATTACACTAGTTGTCACCCTTTACATCAGCGTAAGGGTATTGTAAATGGACAAATGGTAAGATCGTCCATAATTATAAAAGATAATAAAATTTTGGAGAAAGAATTATATCTTTTAATATGAATGCTTTTGGAAAGAGGTTATCCTCTTAAGTTGTTGACTAGAATACATAAAGAGGTTTTAAGTAAGAGAAGCACATTGTTTCCCCCTATTTTAGGGGTGAAGAGTATTGACAATGTGACAACAACTACACAACAAGATTCATTCAATTCTAAGGCTTTAGTGTTAACTTACAATGGTCAAACAAAAGATATTGAGGAAGTTATGCGAACAGCTTGGGACATTTGTTTCAGTAGTGACCTTAAACATTTTTTGGGTAGGTTTCCCAGAATTGTTTACTCAAGGGGTAGAAATGTTAAAGAATTTTTGGAACAGCATACCATTAAACATACTATCTCCAAAATGAGTAAATGTGGCACTTGTAGGATGTGTAGGTATATTAATGATGGCCCTTATGTTGGTGTACAAGGTTATAACAGAACCATTTCATGTCCAGGTAGAGTGAATTGTAATACATCTAAGGTGGTTTATTTGGCCATGTGCACCAACTGTAGTGCTTACTATGTAGGTAAGACTATTAGGAGATTAAAAGACAGGATAGGTGAGCATCTTAGGGCCATCAAGGGTCGTGATACGCACAATGCTTTATATACACATAGTAAAAAGTGTAGTAATTTTAGGAGATTTGTATTCTTTGTTATAGACAGGGTGTTGCATAGTGAAAGAGGAGGAGATGAAAAATTAAAGGTGGAACTTTTGGAGTATAAATGGCAGATTATGTTGAATGCCTTCATGCCACCTGGGCTCAATGAATACATCTTCTTAAAACCAATATTGAAGCAAAAAGCAAATGTTATTTAAACTTTAAAATGACACAACTATTAAGTGTATGGATTACAAGGTAAATTATTGGATATGCATTTTTGTATGTATTTACATGTATCTCCTATGTGTATTTTACACAATTATTATTGTCAAATTTGATGGGCGGCCACGGTGGTGCAGTGATTAGCATTGCCGCCTCACAGCAAGAGGTTCTCCGGTTCGATCCTCGGCTGGAGTGCCTTCTGTGCGGAGTCTGCATGTCCTCCCTGTGGTCGCGTGGGTTTCCTCCGGGTGCTCCGGTTTTCTCCCACATCCCAAAGACATGCTGCAGGTGGATTGGACACTCTAAATTGGCCATAGGTGTGCGTGTGAGTGTGCCTTCTGTGGAAGGTTGGGAGCCAGGCTGGCAACTCGACACCGTAAAACTCCACTGCCATTCAATGTGCGGACAAGGTGATCCGCTGTGGCGACCCCTAACTGGGAAAAGCCGAAAGAAGAAGAAGAAGAAGATTATTGTCAAATTTGAGGCTGGGAGAGTATATATGTATTTGTATTTATCTGACACATGCTTCTTTAAGGACAAGGTAATTAAGGCTCTGGTTAATTGGATTAGGGTTTAACCAAAATGTATAAAGCATTGGTTTAACTGGATTCCATTCACTCTGATGATGCCATGTGTTGATGGTGAAAGTGCTTAGTGTGTGGATTATTAAAACGTTTCGTAAATACTTGGCTGGTCATGTTTTTGTTTAATTTACTTCTTTAATTATGTTTTTCTTTCAAAATTATGATTAATGGTCTTATTCATATCTTGATAAATTATTCCTAAATATTTTAATTCTTGCCTTTCCCAATTTTATTTATATTTATCTTTAAACTTACTATCTAGTAATCAATGTAAAACTAATATTTCAGCAGTGATACTTCTTGGACTTTCCAATTTCCTCATCTATTTCTTCAATTCAATAGTTTAAGTCTCCTATAGTCAGTAAAATATCATCTGCATAAAGCTGTATTTTAAATTTACAATCTTTAGTAAATGAAAAAAAAAAAACATCAGTTGTATTACTGCTTGTCATACTGTTAGCTAAGGGTTCGATAACTAATGCAGATTGTATAGGAGACAAGGGACATCCTTACTTTGTACCTTTGTTTAAAGTGAAAGCTTGAGAGATGTAAGATCCCATTTTAATGTGTGTGTGTGTGTGTGTGTGTGTGTGTGTGTGTGTGTGTGTGTGTGTGTGTGTGTGTGTGTGTATATATATGTATATATATATATATATATATATATATATATATATATATATATATATATATAGGTTACCCTTATATTATCAAACGTTCAAATGTTCGACAATGATATGGTTGAGACAATATTATCGAACATTTGAATGTTCGACAATGTAAAGGCAAGATAATACGGTAGAAATAAAATAAAAAAACAGTGTCTGTAATAAGCCTCCTGCACCCTCCACACCCCCGTTACCGAAATATACCAACTCCGAGATCGCACTAAATTGTGGTCATGGCAAATGACTGAATGGACATCTCCAGACAGCATGGAATAGGAATATTTCCCATTACCGCAATGTAGTGCAATCTCGGAGATGGTATATTTAAGTAGGGGGTGTGGGGGGTACACCTTTTGTTTTGCTTACTTTTTTTTTTTTTGTTACGTTTACATTGGCGAACATTTGAATGTTCGATGATATGGTTTCGGCCATATGAGTGTCGAACATTTGAACATTCGATAATGTATAGGTAACCCATATATATATATATATATATATATATATATATATATATGTGTGTGTGTGTGTGTGTGTGTGTGTGTGTGTGTGTGTGTGTGTGTGTGTGCGTGTGTGTTTTAGAATCTCTATGCTAGGGTTTTAATATTTCAATAAGTTGTTCTGGAAATGCAGACAAGTCTAAAGTTTTAAATAAGTAGTTTCAATCTATAGAATCAATGACTCTCTTGATATTTAAACTAAATCTGCTAACCTCTCCTTCTCCCTCCCCTTTTTCCCTTCTCTTCTGATCTACCCTCACTACTGCTTTCAGTAAATGTTACACAATAATCTACCTCAAAAGATCTCAAACAGCTTCTCACTCTAAAGCCATTCTTCAAACTTATGTTACTGTTCATATTAACCTTATCCTATTCAAGGTTCTTCATTATTCCCTTCTACAAGCTTGGTTTTATACCTGATTAACTTGTAGTTACTCCTTCCTACTACATTGCTATTATACCTGTTAGCCAACAACTAAACCTTTTCTCACTCCACCCACACCTGTTACTTCTATCATGCTTTCTATTCTACCTCTGCTATTTCTCCCCTCCACCATGTACTTATGCGGCATCCTCATATCTCTGTTCTCACTCCTCTTTACACTCATTCTCTCCTTCCAGTACCTAGCAACTCTCAATCCCACCTCACTAACTTCCAAGCCCTTAAAAATCACATCTCCATCAACTAACCTAACTAAATCTCTCTGCAAGTTGCTCAAACATATCTCCCAGCTTCTATCAAATGAAGCCCTCACTACTACATGAAATAAAAATACTCCCACTACACCATAGCCACATATTTATTCCACATATTTCTACCACAAAATTTCAAACCTGCTTTAGAAAACCATTTAGGAAACACCACTTTCAGCAATACAACTTCAGACTAACCACATTACCTTTATGTGGAGATGTCCACCACAGTCCTAAGCCCTCCTCAGTCATTACCCATACTCAACCTAGCATCAGCAGCTCTCATAAGTCCTTATATATGGTCACACTAAACCTACAAAGCATCTGTAGTAAAATCTCACACTTTCATGCATGGACTGCTAGTGCTCAGCCTGACATAATTGCAGCTACTGAAACCTGGCTAAAACCATATATCAAGGACTCTGAGTTCCTCCCACCCAGTTTTGATACCATAAGACATGACAGACCCCACAAAAAGGGAGACGGTGTTGCACTACTGTTTCCCACCTCCTATAATGTAGTTCCATACACTAAGCCTATACTGCAATTTGACACTGCTAACATTTTTATTTCCTTCGTTGTCATGAACAACTATAAAACAATATGTATTGTAATCTTATATATACCCCCAAGTAACAATATTCCCTTATTGGAGGAAATCCTTGCATGGAATTTCAGCAATATGTATAATAAAACCTTTGTCCTTCGTGACGTATTAACTGGCTAGATCTTTCCCCTCACATCCCCTCTTTAAAAATCAGTCTATTGAACTTCACTCAGCTTATCACTTCCTCAACTAGGCCCAATAAGAACAATAGCTTTGGCTCCATCTTAGATTAGATTTTAGTCAATGTCGCCAACAAAATCTCTGCTGATGGTACTCTCGCAAACACCCTTAGTAACCACCTCCATGCCTTTGATCACCGCCCTGTCCCCTCATTTCAAAAGCCACATCAGTACAAACTAATAAGCAATCTATCTAAATTCAACCCAGTGATCTTTATAGATACCATAAAAAAGATTAACTTGTACAGGCTAAAAACACTCCCTCTAGATGAAGCAGTTGAGTACTTCAACTCTACATTTCTTAATATTCTAAGCAGCCTTGCTCCTCTGCAACTAAAACAAATCAAAGTGAATCATGCCCCATGGCTGACTAAAGCTATTAAAGAAATTATGAATTCCAGAGACAAGAGCTGGAAACAATGGTTAGTTAACAAAAGCCCTCCCAACCTGCTAAAATTCAAACAACTTTGAAACTATGTAAAAAAACTAGTCAGCAAAGATAAGAAAAATCACTTTCTGAAATTTCAGAAAGAAAATAAGCCAAACCCAAAGAAATTCTGGAATTCTGTAACATCATTACTAAATCCAGTTACAAAAAGTAACCCATGTCCTCATCCTGACAAAATTGCACTAGAACAGCCACCCTCTTTAATTCTCATTTTATTAATGCCATAGCACACATCTCTGCATCCCTTAACTCCACTAACCCCACTCTTCCTTCTATAGTACCCAATCACATTACGTCCACTATACCCTGCCACTTGGCCAACTCAATACCTACATTCACTTTTAATCCCATCCCAATCACCACAGTAAAACTACTATTGCTTAAACCCAAACCATGTACTAATACTCCAGACAACCTACCTGCATAATTCTTAAAATTAGCTGCCAAATTCATTGCCTACCAAATAGCCATCCTTCTAAACAGATCTGTCCAAGAATGCTATGTTGCCAGAATCTGGAAAAAACATATATTCTTCCTCTTCATAAAGGAGGCAATAATTCTGATGTCTCAAACTTCCAATCTATTGTCATCTAAGAAAATAAATGCATTCACACTCAATTCCTACACTTTCTTCTTCACATCCAAATTCTATCTCCCATGCTGCATGGCTTTAGATAAGGCCACAGCACCACAACTGCCCTCATATCCTTCATGGACACAATCAGCAGAGCCTGTGGCTCAGGAAAAATCATCTCCTCTCTATTTGTAGACCTTTCAAAAGCTTTTGCTATTGTCTCTCACCCCCTATTTCTAAACCAACTCTCTAAAACTGGCCTTTCTCTCTCCTCTCTAAATTGGTTCTCTAGTTATTTAACTGACAGGCAACAGGCTGTCAAATGGCAAGATTCCTTCTCCCCATATCTCAATACTCCTACTAGAGTTCCTCATTGTTTTATACTAGGACCCCTACTATTCAGCATTTTTATTAATAGTTGCCACAGCTGTCTTGGTCAGGGCACACTTATTCAGTATGCTGATGACTCAACGATTATATGTGCCTTTAATTCCATAACTGAACTACAACAACTAACCCAGTCAGCATTCACCACTGCTGAGA
The DNA here is from genome assembly GCF_019279795.1 of Protopterus annectens. Lineage (NCBI taxonomy): Eukaryota > Metazoa > Chordata > Ceratodontiformes > Protopteridae > Protopterus > Protopterus annectens. The sequence continues at coordinate 242,496,206 of NC_056740.1, forward strand.
CATGGATGTATAATAATTGCCTTTCCCTCAATCCTGCCAAAACCAAACTCATGCTCTTCATGCCCAAGACATCTATCACCCTTAACAAAGCCCAGTTCACTATACTCTCACAAAGTAACACAGTCATTGAGATCATTACTCCGACAAAACTGCTAGGTGTGTTTATAGACTAACACCTGAAATTTGACACACACATGCATCATAGCATCAGCAAGACTCACCAAAAGATTGGGATCCTCTATGGGCACAAATACTTCCTTAGCCTCTCCACACAACAAGTTCTTGCTACCACTTACCTGCTACCTTCCCTACTCTACAATGTACCTCTACTTACTAATCTGTCATCCTCCCTAAAAGCTAAACTTGAAACTTGTTACAGCAAAGTTGCAAAATCTGCCTCTAACACCAAACATATTACCCACCTGGTGGTTACTGCACGTCACTCTCTCAACTGTCTTAAACTGCCTCACTACCTGTCCTACCTACAACTTGCTACAGCCTACAAACTAATCTTTAAACCAACAGGCTGCCCTGTCCTTAGCCAGATTTTCAGTGCCTACCAACCAAATAAGTTTCTCAGATCTGAGAATCAGCACCTTTTGCTGGTTCAAAAATCAATCCTGTTTGCTGGGCAGCTTTTCTTACTATTGCTGTATAGCAAAGGCCTAGGATGCCTTACCCTTGACTATTAGAACTACAAAAAATCCTGACACCTTCAAAACCTCCTTAGAAAACTTTTTAGCTTCGAACTGAAAATGTACCTGCACCTGGTCCCCCTCCCTCAAATCACAATCAACCTCTACTTAATATAGACTTTCTTATTGGACATGTAAAATACTTAATTCAAGGTGTAATGTCGTGTTACTTTATGCTGGCTGAGTTATCTTTACTAATGCCAGGTGCAAGCCTCACTATTATCCAGTAACATTTTTTTTATGCATTGTGTTATCATGTGTCACTTTTTGACTTCAGTTTACCTGTTAGAAATTTTATGCAATGTGCTGAATCTTGCCATTTTGTTATAAACTCAATGCTTTACTTGGCTGTATATAGCCCTGTAATGAAGTTACTCCAATTACACTTAATTCACATCATACTATTGTTGTACATACTCCAGTAATGTACTCATGCCAAATGTATTTGCTGTGTTATGTACTTGTTATGTATCTACTGTTTGTTTCTTGTTACCTGTGGAACTTTTCTCCCCAGGCCTCCACTGAAAATGGGCCCTTTGTCCCAGTGGGTTATCCCAGTAAACAAATGCAAATAACTAAATAAATAGTGCCATTTTTTCATTCCTTTTGCTAAATTAAAGGATGTTACTATGCGTTTAATATTGTTATATGTTAATCTGTTGACTATACATCCTGCTTATCTTTATTAATTAAATTATCTACTATATCACTTAATCTTTTATTGAAGATGGAAGCCAATAGTTTGCAATCTACAATTAATAATGAAATAGATCTGTATCCTTTCCTTGTTTATGAATAGGTGAGATTACAGAAAAAGAAACTTAGAACACCCACCAGGGCAGAATAAGATAAAAAACCTTCAATCACCACAAAGTCCAGCAGCCGTACCACCAAGGCGAATTCACCACAGGATTTTATTAGAACAGGCAAATTGTAAAACTGGTACAAACTGTACCTGCTGGAAGAGATCACCTTCAAATCCCACAAAATTGTTTTTTAACACCACTTCCATCAGGTCTAACAAAAAATTCACTTTTTGTCCATTAAACAGTCCACTCTTGACCATGGCTTCAAAAAACATCTCCAGGCCCTCCTCTTGTGGGATGACCGAGAACAAGTTAACAACATCAATTGTCAAGAAACCAAAATCCCCTTCTATTTTTCCAACATCTTTAAACCTTTTTAAACAATGCCAAGAATCTTTGATTATATGTTCCACGGCATCAAACATAGGTTTAAGTGAAGTGTCTATAAATGCAGCTATGGGTTCAGTTTTGGATCCTCTTGCAGATACAATAGGCCTGTATTCCAATCTATCAGCACCCTTGTGTGTCTTTGGAATACCGAACAATGTCGGTATTTTAGGAAATTTAACTGATAAAAAATCATATTCACTCTCATTAATTGAACCTTGAGAGAGCGTCAGTATAAAAACATCAATTTTCAAATATGCCCTGTTTATTTCACTTTTGACACTACCTTGTATGTTTCATCTCTGTTTAATAAAGCTGTTATATCAGAAATATAGTCAGTGTTTGTCATGATCACTGTCCCTCCCCCCTTATCGGGCTTCAGAAATCTGTACATACCGGATTTTTTCAGGGAGTCTAATAAGTCTCTTTCTTTCACTGTTAAGTTGTCATCAAAAACCTGAAAATTCCTTAACATCTCCCTCAGTTGAGCCTCCACTAGTCTTTCAAAACCTATAACTTCTGTGTGTAGCGGGGGCATAAATGCGCTTTTCCTTTTAAATTTCGTGACCGGGGCAGAATTGTTCATATTCAATGTTTCACCATTCTTCCCCCCTGCAAAAAACATTTTTAAATGCATCTGTCTGGTGAACATTTTTATTTCCACCAGTGTTTTAACTACATCAGGTTTAAACATAGGGACAAATTTTACCCCTTTTGTAAATAATTCAAAATGTTCATTGTTGATCTTTAAATCTGTGTAATTATAAATACAGTAACCATTTTTCCGATAAACTTTAAAATTTTCTCCTTCATTGATAACAAATTCACAATTATCATAGACTTCTGGCACAGTACAGCTTTCTTGAATACATTTCTCATGTGTTCCTTCTAAACCACAACATAGAGAAATCATATTGTTGTCATTGAACACAAAATTCCTTCCATCAAGGTTCTCAACATGTGTCATATTGTTTTCATTGTGTACGCAACTTTTCTCTTGAATATTAAAAAAACTTACATCCATATTAGTCCCATCATTGTTAACAAACTCACAAACACTCCCCCTAATAACGCTTTCATTACAGACATTTCCATTACCATCAACAGTTTTATCCAACAATTTATCCCCACATGTTAATACCTCCCTCTCCTGTTGATTCTTCCATTCATTCTGTAATTTTCCTGTACTCCCCCCCCCCATTGATTCCCCTGTGCGTAGCCTCTCTGATCTTCGAGGCTGGTTCTCCATATCTAAAAAACTGTTTGGACTATGCACACATTCGTTGAAATCATTCAATTCTTCCTCAACTACATTGCCCTCTACTTCATTACCCGTCTCATAATTCCTATATTTAGTCCCAGGCGGATATGCACATTTATGTTTGTAGTCTAAAATGTCCCTTTTAAATTTCCTTTCTTTGGTTTCAGAATTTTTTAAGACAAATACCTCTATACTTTTAATAGCTCTATCAAAATTGCTTTTATATTGCTCAAATAGTAAATCTGTGGTAATACTCACATACATCTGCCTAATTTCATCCTTCATTTCGTTCATTTTAATACCATTATTTCTAACAATTATGTCCAGCATGTCCAAACCTGTTTTGTTAAACAGGTCCATAAGTTCTTTAAACGCTGTCGACCCCTCTTCAATTCCCATGGGTCTTTTCCAAATCCGAAGACCCTTCGGTACCTGATTTAATTCTTTAGATTTCAACAAAAACTTTGTGTCCAGCTGAATTGCACGATATTTCGTACACAGTTTTTCGTAACTCAAAATCTGTTCCCTTAGGCAGGGTTTAGCAACCATCCTCATGTTGGTGTTCGTGTCTCGTACTAACGGCTTGTCGAACCAGGAAGTGATGTCAAAACCTCCTCTTGGCTCACTCCCACTCAGTTCCACAACCGCTCCTCCTTGCAAATTGTTCCTAGCTTGGGAACTAGCCGCGGTTGCATACGTTCCTGCCCTGTACTGTTGTCCACAAGAAATTGTCCCCACCGGTGAGTGCAGGGTGAAACACCGCACCTCCGAGTCGGTCGGGCTCACCAACTCATTACCAGCATTTCCTCTAGTCTCTCCATTGACATTAATCACCACATTTGTCGAATCAGCATCATAAGCTTCGATAAGCTTATTCACAACAACAGCCAGCTCCTTCAAAATCGCCTGCATCGTGAATCCACCAAACGCTGACCACAGCAACTGTCCCAGTGGTTTTTAAAGTTAAAAAAGAAACTTAGAACACCCACCAGGGCAGAATAAGATAAAAAACCTTCAATCACCACAAAGTCCAGCAGCCGTACCACCAAGGCGAATTCACCACAGGATTTTATTAGAACAGGCAAATTGTAAAACTGGTACAGACTGTACCTGCTGGAAGAGATCACCTTCAAATCCCACAAAATTGTTTTTTAACACCACTTCCATCAGGTCTAACAAAAAATTCACTTTTTGTCCATTAAACAGTCCACTCTTGACCATGGCTTCAAAAAACATCTCCAGGCCCTCCTCTTGTGGGATGACTGAGAACAAGTTAACAACATTAATTGTCAAGAAACCAAAATCCCCTTCTATTTTTCCAACATCTTTAAACCTTTTTAAACAATGCCAAGAATCTTTGATTATATGTTCCACGGCATCAAACATAGGTTTAAGTGAAGTGTCTATAAATGCAGCTATGGGTTCAGTTTTGGATCCTCTTGCAGATACAATAGGCCTGTATTCCAATCTATCAGCACCCTTGTGTGTCTTTGGAATACCGAACAATGTCGGTATTTTAGGAAATTTAACTGATAAAAAATCATATTCACTCTCATTAATTGAACCTTGAGAGAGAGCGTCGTATAAAAAAACATCAATTTTCAAATATGCCCTGTTTATTTCACTTTTTGACACTACCTTGTATGTTTCATCTCTGTTTAATAAAGCTGTTATATCAGAAATATAGTCAGTGTTTGTCATGATCACTGTCCCTCCCCCCTTATCGGGCTTCATAAATCTGTACATACCGGATTTTTTCAGGGAGTCTAATAAGTCTCTTTCTTTCACTGTTAAGTTGTCATCAAAAACCTGAAAATTCCTTAACATCTCCCTCAGTTGAGCCTCCACTAGTCTTTCAAAACCTATAACTTCTGTGTGTAGCGGGGGCATAAATGCGCTTTTCCTTTTAAATTTCGTGACCGGGGCAGAATTGTTCATATTCAATGTTTCACCATTCTTCCCCCCTGCAAAAAACATTTTTAAATGCATCTGTCTGGTGAACATTTTTATTTCCACCAGTGTTTTAACTACATCAGGTTTAAACATAGGGACAAATTTTACCCCTTTTGTAAATAATTCAAAATGTTCATTGTTGATCTTTAAATCTGTGTAATTATAAATACAGTAACCATTTTTCCGATAAACTTTAAAATTTTCTCCTTCATTGATAACAAATTCACAATTATCATAGAATTCTGGCACAGTACAGCTTTCTTGAATACATTTCTCATGTGTTCCTTCTAAACCACAACATAGAGAAATCATATTGTTGTCATTGAACACAAAATTCCTTCCATCAAGGTTCTCAACATGTGTCATATTGTTTTCATTGTGTACACAACTTTTCTCTTGAATATTAAAAAAACTTACATCCATATTAGTCCCATCATTGTTAGCAAACTCACAAACACTCCCCCTAATAACGCTTTCATTACAGACATTTCCATTACCATCAACAGTTTTATCCAACAATTTATCCCCACATGTTAATACCTCCCTCTCCTGTTGATTCTTCCATTCATTCTGTAATTTTCCTGTACTTCCCCCCCATTGATTCCCCTGTTGTGTAGCCTCTCTGATCTTCGAGGCTGGTTCTCCATATCTAAAAAACTGTTTGGACTATGCACACATTCGTTGAAATCATTCAATTCTTCCTCAACTACATTGCCCTCTACTTCATTACCCGTCTCATAATTCCTATATTTAGTCCCAGGCGGATATGCACATTTATGTTTGTAATCTAAAATGTCCCTTTTAAATTTCCTTTCTTTGGTTTCAGAATTTTTTAAGACAAATACCTCTATACTTTTAATAGCTCTATCAAAATTGCTTTTATATTGCTCAAATAGTAAATCTGTGGTAATACTCACATACATCTGCCTAATTTCATCCTTCATTTCGTTCATTTTAATACCATTATTTCTAACAATTATGTCCAGCATGTCCAAACCTGTTTTGTTAAACAGGTCCATAAGTTCTTTAAATGCTGTCGACCCCTCTTCAATTCCCATGGGTCTTTTCCAAATCCGAAGACCCTTCGGTACCTGATTTAATTCTTTAGATTTCAACAAAAACTTTGTGTCCAGCTGAATTGCACGATATTTCGTACACAGTTTTTCGTAACTCAAAATCTGTTCCCTTAGGCAGGGTTTAGCAACCATCCTCATGTTGGTGTTCGTGTCTCGTACTAACGGCTCGTCGAACCAGGAAGTGATGTCAAAACCTCCGCTTGGCTCACTCCCACTCGGTTCCACAACCGCTCCTCCTTGCAAATTGTTCCTAGCTTGGGAACTAGCCGCGGTTGCATACGTTCCTGCCCTGTACTGTTGTCCACAAGGAATTGTCCCCACCGGTGAGTGCAGGGTGAAACACCGCACCTCCGAGTCGGTCGGGCTCACCAACTCATTACCAGCATTTCCTCTAGTCTCTCCATTGACATTAATCACCGCATTTGTCGAATCAGCATCATAAGCTTCGATAAGCTTATTCACAACAACAGCCAGCTCCTTCAAAATCGCCTGCATCGTGAATCCACCAAACGCTGACCACAGCAACTGTCCCAGTGGTTTTTAAAGTTAAAAAAGAAACTTAGAACACCCATCAGGGCAGAATAAGATAAAAAACCTTCAATCACCACAAAGTCCAGCAGCCGTACCACCAAGGCGAATTCACCACAGGATTTTATTAGAACAGGCAAATTGTAAAACTGGTACAGACTGTACCTGCTGGAAGAGATCACCTTCAAATCCCACAAAATTGTTTTTTAACACCACTTCCATCAGGTCTAACAAAAAATTCACTTTTTGTCCATTAAACAGTCCACTCTTGACCATGGCTTCAAAAAACATCTCCAGGCCCTCCTCTTGTGGGATGACCGAGAACAAGTTAACAACATCAATTGTCAAGAAACCAAAATCCCCTTCTATTTTTCCAACATCTTTAAACCTTTTTAAACAATGCCAAGAATCTTTGATTATATGTTCCACGGCATCAAACATAGGTTTAAGTGAAGTGTCTATAAATGCAGCTATGGGTTCAGTTTTGGATCCTCTTGCAGATACAATAGGCCTGTATTCCAATCTATCAGCACCCTTGTGTGTCTTTGGAATACCGAACAATGTCGGTATTTTAGGAAATTTAACTGACTTTGTGAGATTACAGAAAATGTCCATCCATACTTAAACCATCTGGAGCTTTGCCATTTTTACGTTTTTTAAACTTATTTAACTTCACTTATTGTAATATGCATATTCAACAGAGAAGATTGCTGATCATTAAGTTTATTAGTAACATTTTTCTTTAAATACTTATACATTTTGCAATCATCAGGATTATTATTTTTATCTTTATTAAGATCTTTGTGTATTTTTTTTAAATATTAAGCATTTTCTCTATGTCTTAAGTAAGCTTATTAGTGTGAAGATTTTGGTTATTATTGGTTTGTGTCTTTTTGCTTAACACATTACTTTTATTACAGTAGAGAGTTGATTATCCATACATTGATTATCTGAAACATCAATTATCTGAACACAGTCTTCCAAAGCTTTTGGGTAGGAAAAATCATAAAGTCTGAATATGCAAATGTTATATATATTCACTTGTGCATGTTTTCTGAGTTTGTAGTCTGCTCATGTGTGAAAAATATTTTTTATTGTCCACTAGAATCGTTGAATGGTTGAAAAGTGTATTCCCTGTGTGTAGAAAAACAAGATTTTAGAAGTTTTTTTTATCCAGTTCAATGTATGTTTGATTATCTGGACAGTTTGATTATCCGAACTACCCTAGGTACCAAATAGTTTGGATAATTGACTCTTTGCTGTACCTAGTCTGTGAAGATTTTTTTGAATCACTGCATAAACATACCATTTTAATTTTTCTAAAGCTATCTCCATTTTATGTTTTGAAATTATTTGATACTTTGTCATTATTTTTAAAGAATTCATATTGTCTAATTTCATTGTTTGTTTGTTGTTCATTCCTCCCTTCATATATATCACATTGTATTTCTAATAACTCTTTATCCCAATCTTTCATTTTATTACTTGACCATCTTTCCATTCCGTGTTTAATATGCATTTCTAAGGAATCACATAGTATGACTTTATTAACCTGGCTAATTCTGTAAATAATCTGATATTTCCTTAGATCCATTGATATATTAATATTTAGTGCATTATGATCAGATAAAGGAAAATGAATAGTTTTTAAATAATTAACTTTATTTAGTAAATTTATAGAAGCATAAATCCTGTCAATTCTAGTTTGTGTTCCATGTGCATAAGAGTAACAATGACTTACCTTCTGTTTTACTATTAAATCAACTGCATTATTATTACTAATCCATCTGTTTGGTGCTTTAGGTTATGCTAGAATTTTGGCTTTCTTCTGTTCGCGTATATCTTCTATACTAGATATGCAGTTAAAATCTCCAGATAAAATTAAACTACCCTTCAAATGATTTTGTAATAAGGTTAGGTGATCTTTAGCCACTCTTGCTACTATTCCAGGATTAAATAAAATTAGCTAATGTATAGAATCTGAATTACTACAAATGTGTACATTCCTTTGGGATTATTAATAGATTCCATGACCCTTGGTATTACATTACCTTTTTCCAAAGTATAGCAGTTCCTGTCTTATTTTTTTTTAAAAGAAACAGATAGCAACTTTTCATATCCTAGTTATTTAAATATTGAATATATTTATCTATCAAATGAGTCTCTTGTAGAAATATGTCTCCTCTATTTAATTTTAAATATCCAATTAATGATTTCCTTTTGTTGCTTTTATTTAATTCATTTATATCAATAGACAATAGATTAAACTTATCCATAGTGTGCATTTGAGAAGATTTCTTTTAGAAAAAGATTATATGATACATCTATCCACCATTTTAATGTATTTGTATATAAAACTCTAATGTAATGCATTCCTTCAGCTCTGTCTTACCTTTCTGCACTTTTTTGAATTATTCCTTTCTGCAAACTAAACTGCTAAAACTCATATGTAACAAAACCAGAAACAAATCTACAACTGCAACTTTATATGTTACTAATAAAAGACAACCTACCATGGATACTGAAGTTCCTAGTTTGGCTACTGAATAGACAAACTACTAAACTATCTTTCTATCAACCAAAACCTAGAATCTCATCAAAAACATGTCAAAATCTACCATGACTTGCAAATAAATAATGTTATATCATATATAAGTTGAAACATTAAGAGACTACTAACTTAATTGTATAGTTTGCCATTTAAAACTATTCCCCACCATTGCTACTTAAAAGTTCAATAACCCACTTCTATTACTCACAAATAGTAAATAATCTAACAAATAATGTAATGCATATGTGTTTATATAATAGTATTATAATTATCTATTAAATATTTCTAAATGATTTATTCATTTTTCATTATTATAACTACATCTTTAAATATACAACTGAAACAGAGTAGAGCATGAAAAGATAACATTATCTGCAAAGTTACAGGTGACAACCAATCTAAGCTTACCAAAGTATTATACAATAGGAAAATCAGTCCATATAAACATTTACCATGCTGAAAGAAATATGCTTATTTTATGACTCTAACAAAAGCCCAATAAATTTTAAAAGTGCAATTGTCTATATCTTAAATTTGTATCACACCCTTATCTGAAAACCCTTTAACTCATTAAATTAATTCATAAAAACATATATATTTCTAAGTTTAAAGGGAATATAATGCTACTTAACAGAGTCAAAAAAAAAATTTGCAGTCTACATTGTATTTAAAGGTTGAATAATGCTCAGTTCAAATCACATTCTACTCTCCCAGTTTCAAACATCTTGAAAAGTTTACTTTACTTTTTAATGAAAGAACTTACTCACCAATAAAACCCATATAGTTCAGCTATGACTTATGAAATAAGATATTTCAGGTAATCTTAGTAAATCCAGTAACATATAATATGTAAAAAGCTTCAACGTTCATACAGCCATATTTCAGATTTCAGTTTTCAGGATATTTTTGAATATAGTTTTATGTAATTTTTGTTGAAAATTATATGAAGTCTTATACATTTAGTTTTCTGCCATATGCAGGTGCATGTAATATATCTTTCTTATAAACAATTTGCTATTAAAATTATTTTTCTGTCTTCTTTCTCCACTGATATTCTACCTTATTTTATATAATTTTCTTTTCAAAATTCTCCCACCACAGAGCTATTTATTCATCTGCTCTCTATTAGAAATTTCAACATGTATATATATTTCTTAACTTACTGATATCAATCTTTTATTAATATTACATATAAGATTATACTTTCCTGATGCATTTGTATATAATTCATAAGGTGTTTACTGTTCTTTTGAATTTTAGTACTATATGCAACCCTGACTCTCTCTCTCTCTCTCTCTCTATATATATATATATATATATATATAAGAATTTATGCCTGTCTAAAGTTGCAATGGGGTACTGTTGTTTTAATCTATGTGTAAATAGCTCCATGCTGCAATGGTTAGGACTCTGGACTCTGAATACAGCAATCTGAGTTCAAATCTAAGTTAAACAGAATTAGGTCTTTGCATAATGATTAGGGTATTTACCTAACAGACACAGGGTACAGGGTTTGATAATAACCTTGGGAAAATTGGCTAGGGTTACAATAGCCCACAACAGCAGCTAGCCTAGTATTCATCTATGAATTTCCCGACAATAATATGTAATTACAACATGTGAAAATGACAGATCCTAACATTGAACAGCTGCTAATCACTTCTGTAAGTTTCTCATTCTTCTTAATTCCTCTAAACTATTCTAATCAGTCACACACATCTAATTTTAATCCTTCACATCAATATATACAGTTGGAGTTAATAGCAATGCAACATTAGCATTCAGTAAAATGAAGCAAAGTATATATCAGACACAGCACTATGTAAAATATTACTATAGCTTTTGTGTTTCCAATTTTTCAATTCTAAATAAATATTGTTTAATAATAAATGTTATTTTAAAGATTTCTCACATATACACTTGAAAAGAAGTTGAAATCTCTTTTCCTCATCATTGCAGCCATGAATCAGACGCTTCTTGCTTTCACAAATACCAGCGATGAATTTTGAACACTTCTAAGACTGTATTTTGATCCCAACAGCTTGAAAAATAGGAGGGAAGCATAGCAAGCAAGAATCATGCAGCTCCACACAACTAAATCATCCTTTTGATCTCAAGCTTAAAGTGCTAATTGCTTCATGAATGACTTTTAGAAGGAATGTGTTATAAAAGAACAAAGAAAACACAGTTGCCAACACTTTAACACTTCCAATTAGCATACCAGTTAGATCTGGCATTCATTTAACCAAGTATGCACATACTGACTAAAATAAAATTGTATAAAATAAAATTCTTAACTTATATAGGTTTATAGTTACCATATTAATTATAAGTTAAAGTCATTTTCATACAGGAATTTTTTTTAACATTTAGAAATGCATTTATAAGTTTAGTTTAAATGAAATATATTAAGTCTTTCACTACATATATAGTAAGACTAAATATTTATATTCTGTATCATGTAAAATGCTTTAGTTTGAATTATAAATACAGAGTCTATATTATATAATTGAAAATTCAGTTCAGTGAACAGCACTTACATCAAAAATGCCATTCAGTGAACTGTTCATAGTGAGAAAGTGGTACAGTGAAGATCAGAAAATTTGCCCTTTCCTCACTGTAGTGCAGTCTCAGAGTTGGTATATATAATTAGCGGGGGGGGGTGTGGGAACACAGCCCCCCACAAGAGCAAATTCGATGAACAGCATTTTCGATGTAAGTGCCATTTGCTGAAATGAATTTTAGATTATATAATATAGACCTTAAATACATACTTACATATGGTTTGAAGCATAAAGTTCTAAATAAATCCTTTACTTAGAGAGTAAATCAATTGTTTCAGAAAATAAGGTCCTGTAATCAGAAAATAAGTGTCACTTGTTTTTAAGTTTTTTAATTTTAGAAGCAGTTTTCCACAAATTCAGCTTACTCTGTCTCTTAAGGGATATAGCATTTCAGTCCATTTCTTCAGTGTTAAGGATTTTATTTTCATTAACAAATGCAGATGCCTCTTCCAGTGTGTGAAATAGTTTAATTCCTAAAGAAAGAAACATTTTGATCTTTGCAGGAAATACCAAAGTAGCTTTAATATTGTTCTTTAAGTTATTTAATCTGTGGCAAGCAGGATTTCATTTTATTCATTACTTTACTGGAATGGTCTTTGGCAAATCTGATTATGGTGGGTTGAACCATGCTGTTTTTAATATTTGACTTTTTCCATGCTGGACATAAACTTAACTATTATTGAACATGGTGGTGAATTTCCTTCCTAGAAGGTGTTGTCAAGGATCTATGTGCCACTTCAATCCCAAAATATAAAGTTTCAAGTAAATTTAATATATTATGCAGCCAGAACATTAAGAAGTTTATTCTGTTGTCTCCCTCATATTTTTCAGCTGTACCATACATTCTGATATTGTTTCATCTCATTATATTTTCTAATTCTTCAAATTTATCTGTAAGCCAGTTATTTTGTTTTAAAAGGAATTCAGTCTGAGACTCAACTTCAGTTATTCTCCCTTCATAGTCATTCATAGCTTTTTCTATACTGTGACTTTTACATTTTGCTGTTTCATAAGAACTTATAAATGTTCCATCTTCTTTCTGAATTCTTCTCTGAAACGTTCTATTTTAGTATCCGTTTTTTAATTTTTAATAATACATCCTGCATGTGAAATATTAGCAACTGGATATCTTTTTAACAGAAGAATCCTCAGAAACATTGTTACTAGCTCATGTTGAAGTCTCTTTTCTCTTAACCAACAGGAAAACCAGTTTTTGAAGAACTTCAAGCTATAAATCTTTTCTGTTACTATTAGTGAATATAAATAGTTATCAAGGCTCTTCAAATTCTAATTTTTTAATTAAACTTTCCATCAGTCACAGAGCTTTCACCAGCTGTTACTGCTCTCAGGTAGCCATCTTGGCCATGCCCTTAATGGTATTTTCTGATGGCATAAGACATGCAGTTGATACTAGAAGTAGTGTATATGCCCCACTAATATCTAATAATGAACATCAGAGAAATGTAATAAGATGCAGGACTGCATTAAGCAGAGAATTTAGGCCAGGACTATTTCATAGATGTTTATGATATTACTGAGACAGTTAAAAAAAAGTGGCATATATAAGTGCATCCAATGAAACAAGTAACATTGTAGGAACTGAAGTAGTGTTTATATATAATGAAATATGAACCTGATAAATGTTTTTCATAAAGCTGTAGTCTTTTTTGATACAAAGCCAAGAGAACCTTGGTAGTATATTAGCTGTACAGAAAGGGCTTATAGCCATTGTAGCTATTGTCTTTCTTTGCAAATAGTTAATGTTGCTGAATGTTAACTTATGCTGCATTTTATGAAACATGAAGTGTTAAAAAACTCTCATGTAGAATATATGAATATGTCTATGCCATTCAGACAAGAAATATAAGCAATGCTTTAATTAGACTCTATGCAATTTGCATGCTTGAAACATCTTATTTAATGTTTTAGAATGTGTTGAATTAACTATAAGAGATGATGATACTGAAACTATTTTCGACTGTAAAGAATAGCTTTGGCAACTCTACTTTGGGCTGACACCAAACATGGTTTATACAATGCATGAATTTTAATTATAAGTTTAAGAGTAAAAGGCTGACACACTGATTAAACTATTTAGCACTTTATTTGCTAATTGAAGTTATGTGACTGATTTTTTGCTTGTTAAATGTTTAATTAAAAATGTTTTACCTGTTTGAAGAAGTTATGTTAAGTAGTCAAAACAAACATGCTTGCTGGGTTATATTTACTTAAAAGAACTCTGAACATTCACTACTGGAGTTGTGGTATGCATTTTTCCCTATTATTCTTTAATGATTTAAACAAAGTCACCAATGCAGAGTTTTCCATTTTTTTATGGTTGTTGAGGCTGTGGTAGATGGCTTTGCAAGAACTATAAGTGGCTTTCAACAACATAAATGCTTTCCCAAAGTAGCAATGAACTGGATTTTTTATTACAAGAAATCTTGATAAAGGTACAACACACTTTATATTCAGTGAAGTTGGCTGATATCATAGAAGGTGAGAAATGGGGTGCAAATGAGTCAATTATTTGCAGAAACTGGAGTTTTCCATCATAGCTAGGGCACCTTGATGAATCATTGTTATAAATATAAAACAATAAAAAATGGTGTTGTGACATCAAGCCTGAAATGAATACCCATTTGTACTTAAAAAGAATATATATATACATACATTTAAACCCTGTGGCATAAAATGATAAATGATGCTAAACATGCTTGGGGATCCGTTAAAGAGCCAAGCTTGAACTCTACAGCTTGCACTAGAAATGTCCTGATTCCACAAAGGAATATTCCGTGATTCAGGGGCATGTTAGTCATGATGATTAAGGACCTCATTTTCAGCTAATTTGTATGTCTCTGAACCACAGTTGACTACTGTGACATGCAGATCATTGCTAATCTGCATACTATGGTAGCAAGCTGCTGTGGATGCACATGTAAGTATAGGCATCCTCCTCTCAGTCACTGTCATTCACACACATTAAGTACTTAATAAAGGATTTTCGACTGGAAACAGACTGTCTGCCTTGCCTGGATTACTTTCAAATACTTAGTAATGCTGTACAATTATATATTTTCTATTATTATTTTTTGTTTTGTTTTGTTTTGAGTTAAAACAAGATTAAGTTCGCTACTTCTACTACTGTTGTCTGATCTGATTAATATACAGTGATTAACTAGAAATATATGGACTGAAAATCTTCCACACAGAAAAATTTCTTACACTGTCATATTTCATATGTACTTACATATTTTGCTGGTTGTGTTATCAGTTAGTAGAAGACATGAACAATCTGTAATCAAAAGGCAGTTCATTCACTGCCTTAGAATGTCAAATGGGATCAAATGGCTACAGATGGTATAAGAACAGACTGTTGATCTATGTTGCCAGAGGGTGGAGGACTAGAGCAGGTCACAGTACTCTGCATTTGGTGGGAGACTACTACAGGACATACTGGAGTTTTATGAATGAAGTATTTAGGTGATACTCAGAGGTTATATATGATGGTCACCTGGGGTGGCTTGTGCTATTGGGCTGTAGGACTACAGTTTCCCAGCAGTACAAAGAAAAGAAATGAATAAAAAACAATAGAAACAAAAGAAAAAAATATATAAAAACAAACACGAATCCCCGAAACTCATGCATGTACACTTGCAGCATTCCCGTGCATTACCTGAGTCCAGAAAGCTCACATGTGCACTCGTGGCAATTTCCCAAATCCGGACTGCTACTGAACCAGTCCGAAGCATGCACATGGATCCGGACTGCTAGTAAGACAATTCCTACTCGGAAAACAGACTGCAACAGCAAAGATTCCAGAAGTCTATGCAGTTACATCTGCATAGACTGGAAGGGGATTGGACTGCAATGTCTGCAGGCTGGAGCCTGCTCTCACAAGAGGACAGGACTTACAGGACTTTGGCTCTCTCGCAGGGCTTTTGTGTTTGAAACTGGAGCTTTGGCCTGAAATTAGATACTACTTATTTATACTAATGGAAGTGTGTGTGTGTGTGTGTGTGTGTGTGTGTGTGTGTGTGTGTGTGTGTGTGTGTGTGTGTGTGTGTATGTGTGTGTTATTCCATGAAGACAGGGCAATTTTATAGAAGGCTCCTTCTGTGCAAACTTGTGTAATGTTAGGCCTTACAAATTGTGTGGCATTATGACCCTGTTGGTTGTGGTTTCTGTTGTGTACCACAAGTATATTCTCTAAATGTAGCCATTATTTTTTTTTTTCAATTTAAAAGTAAGAATATTTTGTAGAAAGGTGGCTCTGCCACTGATAGGTAACCACTTGGTCTTATTAAACATTAAACAGTGACGCTCACTAGGCTTGGATAGGTGATTAAAACTGAAAAAAATATTTTCAGTGGTTTGTAACAAATTTGTATTATGTACAGACATTAGAGAGGCAGTAAGCAATGCATACTGCAGTCTGAGTAGTAGAAACATTAATTACAATAGCTTTTCTTGCTTCAATGACTAGACTTTAGTAATTTCTAGGATACCCTTTTTAGTAATTTCTAGGATACTCTTAAATGATTTAAGACCATGCCAAAGTATTT
Organism: Protopterus annectens; assembly: GCF_019279795.1. Lineage (NCBI taxonomy): Eukaryota > Metazoa > Chordata > Ceratodontiformes > Protopteridae > Protopterus > Protopterus annectens. The sequence continues at coordinate 242,512,592 of NC_056740.1, forward strand.
TGGTACCTGTCACAGACTAAAGGAATACTATTTGAGTCTTTAATGGTTAGTAATGATGAGGTGGCAGTTTTCTTCACTGTACCAAATAAAGTGAGAGTAGACTTAAATCTATTTGCTAGTTGTAAGGTGGAACTTGTGTTTAACCAGGCAATTCCAAATACAGACAAAGACTTTTTGCAACATATTAATTCTGTGTTTTTTTGTTTGCCCTAGTGATAGCTAAACTGCCTGTGTACAAGGTGCAATAAATGTGTGCATCAGATCCCAAGGACATCTGTTAATGAAAACTGAAAAAAAAAACAGTGGGCCTAAAACTGGGGAATGCACTGGGTTACAGTACCAATGTCAATGAGTGAATTAGAACCTAATACTATGAAGCTCTTGTTTAGTAGAGAGCTATTAAACCATGACATTACTTATAAATGAGTCCAGTTAACCAGCTTTTGCATGTGTGTGTGTCTGTGTGTGTGTGCGTGTGTGTGCGTGTGTGTGTGTGTGTGTGTGTGTGTGTGTGTGTGTGTGTGTGTGTGTGTGAAATGCCCCAGTAGCTAGAAAGAAGTCAATAAATATACCTGGTAGCTAGACTCAAACCCTGTACCTTGGGAGTAGGTAGCAAGAGCTTGAATTCCCTACCCACCACCAGTTATGAATTTTTTTCCTCATTTTTGTTCTGCTCCTCATAAAATGTGTGTTTTTTTTACTGGATTTTGAATTCACTAAATAATGACAGGCATCTGAATTTCAGACTTCATATTCTTCAGAAATTACATGGTAACACAAAGCCTTTTATTCTAGCAATTTTCTGTTTATAAGATCAATTTTCAAAATTTGTCCTTATTTTTGGGGCTGTATTCCCCCATTATAGGCTTTATCCAGGTTTTTTGTTCAAACAGGTTGAGAGCTTTGGTGAGAACTGAATTCATTGAACATGTTTGGGGTCTGTATTCCCCCATTATTGGCTTTGTCTATGTGTTTTGTGCTAAGAAGTTGAGAGCTATGGTGTGAACTAAATTCACTAAATGATAGCCGATTTTTCTTTCAAGAAATAGCTGATTTGGCATAGTGGTATGTTGTTCTGATTGTAGTAGACAGTTTCCTGGGCTCAAGACTTCGCAGTGAAATGCATGGTGGGAAAACAGCATTTTATTCTAGCAACTTTTCAAGATTATGCAAGCAATGTTTAAAATGTGTGCCTAGTTTTTGAACTTTTGCTCCCCCCCAATAATTTTTGGCTTTTTCCAGATTTCTTGTGCTTCAAACTTGAGAGATACAGTTGAGTGTCGAGTGTATTTTGCAAGGAGCTGAGAGCTTGAAAAGAAGTTTAGTGCTGCTGATGGTATAGCTGATTGTGTTGTTAATAGCACAACAGATAATGTACTTGCTTTTGATGCAGAAGGCTGTGGGTTCTACTCCCACAGTATATAGATGCATTACTGATACTGTACCATGTTGTACTTTTAAAGGGTGTGGATACTGCAGTCCTTTGAATGTCCTCTTTGGTGGAGATACCTAGTAACAATGAACCTGTTATCAGTTTGCCATCCATTCCCTATTGCAATATTACTAGCTTATCATTTTTTTAATGTAGCATAGGCAATTTATTCCTCAAGAGCAATGGACACTTTATTTATAGATGAAACAATGAAATATAAAGTTGTGTGCTAGCAGCAACCTCTTCATTTGTTACAGATCTCTTTAATGTGGAATTATTTAGATGACTTCTACTACTGCAGAGATTGTGCATATTTACTGATACTGGTGGACTGTAGAAGTTTGAGTAGACTTTTATGATGGAAATGTTCTGAACTGGGCAGTTTTGTCATTATTGGTGCATGCATTTTGTTTCATTGTTTACTGGAAAAATTTTCAAAACAATACATTTAAAATGCCCTCTAACAACTGTACTGTATTATACAAGGAATATAATTTAATACAATCAGGAAGGTGTATCAAAGAACACATGTATATTTCCTGTGCAAGGGGCCTGTGATTTGTAAACAGCCCAAGTTAATTTTTATCTGCCACTGGCCAGATGTATTTTCTTTAAATGTGGGTTTTGATGCTGTTTCAATGAATTGAGTTTCAAGGGCACAGAAGTTTTAACGCAAGTCTATTTTCATTGTGAAACTGCATTGCTTTGTTTAGCAGATGTCTATTAGTGTTTGTGCTGTAAAATGTAAAATAAAACTTTTAAATAAAATCCAAATCATTGTAGAAGTAAAGCAGTATGCACATTACAGTGTCTATGGTTAATGGGGCAAAATAGCCAAGTAACAGGACATTGGAATAGCTGCAGGGGGGAAGCCCCATTCGACCATGATATTGTAAGGGGGGGAAGGGTGGCAAACTCAGCCCTGGCTGAACTATACTTCTCAACTGTCCAGATTTTTGCAGAATAAATAGATTTTTGCTTCTTATTTTTGGTTTGTTCCTCATAACATTTGTGATTTTCTGGCAAATCATTTAGGAATGAAGTCACTAAATAATGGCAAGACATTGAGTTTCAGACTTCACACCCTTCCGAAAAATGCATGCTAAAGCAAGCCCTGTTATTCTGTCAACTGTCTAAGTTTATACAAGAGCAATTTTTAGTACTGTTTGTATGTTCCCCAATATATTTGGCCTTGTCCAGATTTCCTGCATTAAGAGGTTGAGCGGTATGAGCAAATAAATCGCTTTATAGAATTAGGTATATCCAAACCTCTCAAATGTCCCCGATTTTGGCTCAAAATGTTGCTTTCCCCCTAATAATCCCTCCCAAAATGACAAATTTGGAAGAAAATGTGGGAGGTTTACAATTAATAAATAATTGTAATGATTAGAGTTATAGATTACTTTTAATTTCAGAAATGTATGTAGATTCTCTTATTTTGTCAGTTAACAATACTAATATTAAAAAAGTGTTGATAGGTTCCCAGCTGTATTGTGTGACTAGTTTATATTTTTGCATCACGTTTTTGGTCCGGTTTTCTAGCAAATTAGTGGCAAATCATTAAGGATTGAAGTTAGAAAATAATGACAGACATTTGAGTTTCAGATTTCATACCCTTCAGAAAATTCATACTAATGCAAAACCTACTATTCTATTATCTTTCTAAGTTTATAAGAGCAATATTTAAAAATTGTCCTTATTTTTGGGCCTTTGTCCTACTTCTATTTATGGCTTTGTCCAGATTCTTGCTCTGAGATTCAGAGGTATGACAAATGTGTCAGGGCCATCACCGTCAGCCAGAGACATTTCAAATTGTGACATACTTGTTGCAGTCCACTCCCCCATGTAGTGACTCTGGATGTGTCCAAGCAAGACAAGGAGCAGTTATGCAGTGTAAGTGTGCAGAGTATCCTCCCATCCAAGGCAGACACAAGTACTACAGTGTCTTTTCATCTGTCCTGGATTTTGCAGAATGTTCTGGTTTTCTGACATATTTTTATATTGTTGATTTATGCTTCTTCTTATTCAAAAAATGCATGCTGTTACAGAGCCTGCTGCTCTGTGTTTAAGTAGCAATGCTTTAATGATCATCAGGTAAGCTTGTTTGAGATTGTGAGATGCAAGTAAGCTTTAATAAGCATACTGTTAAAGAATTACCAACATTGAAAGCCTTTTTTTGTTGCCATGCAGAGAATATTTACATAACTAGATTGTGTATAAGCCTTAGGTATTGAAATGCATATCACAGTATTTGTAATAAAGGGCAGGATTACAGTATTTTCAGAAGCTCATTACATTTGCTGGAGACTTCCAGTCATCTTTGAGGGCTTTATCTGTAAACTAAACAGAATGCCAGTCTATCATGTGTGGTCAATAACCTGTGCAGTAATCCTTTAAGCAATGTATCTTGAGCTTGTTTCTTGTTTGCTTTTCATTTTTTACTTTGATCATGTTTTCCCCATGAAACAAGTAGTTAGCTGTCAGGCAGCAGGTCTTTTTTGACTAAGAAACATTTTTACAAGTGGGGCTATCACAGAGATTGCTACTTTCAGCATGTTACTTGGTACTTTTATAAAGCTGAATATAAATTATAATTAGAACTGCAGTGCAAAGAGAAGTGATTTGAGTTGAGTGCTGCTTTTTATACTTGATTTTGACTGGTGTTCCAGTAATATATTTAAAAAGTAATTTCTTTTTTCATGCCTCACAACCTTTTTGTTTCCATCTAGATATTAAGTAAGCTGTCACATAGCCAATGCATTGAAATATTTTTTTTCTTCTACACTTCATTTTGTCTTGATTGGATTCTCTTAATGACGATTTGGCACCCAGTGCAGTGTATTTAATTAAAGTCCCAGTTTTTGTGGTTTTTAGCATAGGCCCACACCTTTCTAGTTGGCCACACCCCTTCCCATTGGCCTCACCCATTCAGCTGTTTCCTGCAGCCCCCCTTTTCATTTGAAGCCACCACTGATGGTCACTAATCAAGCAGTACCAAGTAAAAAGATGGAATTAAGCTTTATGTACAAAGTACTAATAAATCCACACAACTAATTTAAAGAGTTACAGTTACTAGTACTGTAGAAGTCACTTGCACATACTGTCTGCTGAACAATTGCTATCCACTTAACAGTGTAGTTTCGTTTATACTATAGAATAAGCTCTAACATTGAACTGCTAATGCCAGACACCTACATTTCAGAGTCAGAGACACTTGACACTGAGCACAATAGATAGGGTTTTCTTACCATTGAATGATCTCCAATTCTTAGGGCAGAAATGCTGCACTTTATATAGCTAATTGGCACAGTCACAGGCGATTGCACAACTTAAGATACCTATACATACCACTGGGCAGTCAGTGGACACAGGTCAGAATAGTTATAGCCTGTAAAACAGAGCAGTCACAAAGCAGTTAGACTGAAGAGGACAGTAATAATAATCTAAAATACAAGAGAATTTACAGTAGAATGATTAGAGAAAACGTTAAGCTTAACACCAGTTTTTGGTTGCACACCCAGCAGCAGGAAAGATATGATGCAGTAAATACTGCAAAAATACCAGAGGGATTAAGTGAAGTTTGCCAAGAATGAAAAGCAGAGGTGATTGACATATTGGCTACTATCTGGATACTACTAGTGCTGGTCTCACTGCAGCTGTAAGCAGGTAGGAATCAATATTCTTGTGCTCCTTCTGTCATCAGGAGCAAAACAGTAACAATAATCCAAAGGTTGTTCCTGTGATGTGGGTCTCAGACTCTTTGGTGATCAGCAGTCTTATCTCAGATGTTGTAGGGATCTATAGGTTTGTTGTAGCGTTCTTTCAGTAGATGCCCTAGGTACCGCATACAGCGACTGAGCACAATAGAATGCCAAGTTACACCATTGTCAAGATTTACACTGAAGTGTTTCGCATTGAATCAGCAATCAGACCTACCAAAGAAGTCCTGCATACACTGTCCAGTAGGAGACAGCTTAGAGTCAATGCTCCCCTCCTCCTTTTCTCGTCAGAAGCAGAACAGTATGAATAGTCCTAAGTTTGTTCCTAAGAAGCACTTTTCAGGTTTTCCATTGTTATGTATCCTCTACGAAGGCTCAAAAACAATGGATGCCTGTTCCTTCTTTCGCTAGGACCAAGTAAGCAGCATTTAACACCAGGCTGATTCCAAGAACTGGTTTGTAGGTTCTCTAGTAACTGGCAGTCTTGCCCCAGATATTTCAGATTTTAAAAGTAAATTGGAAAAAGGTGGTTAATGCTCTAAGTAATGCAGTATGCTTTCCGTAGGAGGAAAGATATTGGGCATTGAAATTCCTTAACTGACATGACTTATAACAAAATAACAGCTGCAAACAATATAGGATAGACCATGGCATTCTCTCTTTTAACCATTTAATTTCAATATTTGCAATTATATTCAACAAAAATCCCTTCTCAAGATAGCTGTATTATAATAGTGGGCTAAATAACCATATATGAAGAGTTCAATTGCTGAAACAGTTCAGCTACATTTAATGAATACCATTAAAAATATATACTCAGTTTTGTAGGGATTTGACAGTTACATGAATATGACGTGACACACACCAACCTGCTTTTCTTGCCATGCAGGAAACAAACATCTCAAAATATAAAAGTAGGCCAAGCCATCCATATTCTTAAAATATTATTTTAAAATAACAAATGAGCACACAAAACTGGATGAATTATATTCTACCCACCACCCTCAAGTGATAGCATACCACATTTCTACCCATTGAATTCACCGTGTTTCCAGAAGGCCCTAAAACAGAGCTAGAAGTTGATTTTATAAACAAAATCATAGAAGCAAAAACATCCTAACAACATAGAAGAAGAAAAAAAATAAAGACTGAATCAATACCCCCTTTTCTAAAATAAAGTTATTTTTGTCTGAAAAATGAGACTGCAGATGGGACTTTACCAGTCAAAACTATACAGTGGCAGTACATTATTACTGAAATTATCATTTTGTAATTGTGTTGTCTTTTCCTCTGCATCTATTACACCATCTTATTGTATTACTCTCTCTCTCATTGCTTGTTTACTCTTAGATCCTTTACATAATCTAGTATGACAACCTTTCCTCTTTTGTTGTTACTACTGCTTCAATGCCTAACCCTTGCTTCCCAGATGTATCATCTCAATTTTGCTTTATTTTCTATGGATCTACACTGAGTTGAAGCTGCTACCTCCTTTCTTATGCATTGATACACCTTTGTCTGTGTTATTCTTGCTGCATATATATATTGGTCAGTCCAGTCCAACATACCTCCCAAAAATAGCCAAGATTGCAAGCAAGAGGGTAATCAAGGAAAATAACTGAATAAATAAAATCCTGAATTATGTCGGATACATAAGATTTTGTTGGTGTTAATAATTTTTCAAAGGGTAACAACTAGCCAAGAAATACAAAAAGAATCAGGCTGAGGAAAAGTTACCGAAGATATGAGGAGGAGATGGAGAATATTTAGAAGAGGATGAGCTAATCGGGAAAATTCAAGGAATCCTACAGGGGGATTTGCAAACAGCAGGAAGGGACAGAAATCTCAGAGTGGAAATGAGGAAAGAATGTAGAGGGATATACACTGTAGGATGAACAAAAAGACAAGTTGAATGCAGAGGGGACAATAGATGAGATAAGGAAAGCCATATTGAAGGAGGAGAAAGCTGGAGGGCCAGATGGGTTCCCTCTAGAGTTCTAGAAATGGGGAGGAAAGGAAGTGCAAAAGGTCCTAAAGGAGGAATACAAAAGAATACTAAACTTGGGCAAAGTATCTAAATGCATGCGGAGGGGCAGGATAGCCATTATACCTACAGGGAGAGGAGAAAGGGAGAAAGTGGGAATTTATGGGCCTATCTCTTTGATTAATGTAGGTATCAAGATTTTGACAAAGATATTGACAGAAAGACTGTGTGATATAATGCCAAAAATAATTCAAAGAGGGTAAAATGGCCTCATGAAGGGAAGAAAGGCAGAAAAAGACTGACAGGACTTGCTGGAATTTATGCAGAGAGAGGAAAAGAAGCAGGAAGGGAAAGGTGGGATTGTGCTCTTTTTCCTGCAGAAGGCTTTTGTTATGGTGAGGTGGGAGTTCCTAACGAAAACATTGCACCCAAGGCAGGTAGGGCATAAGTCCATACTCTGGATACTGGACATATACCAAGACCCAGCAACTAAAATACTCATGAATGCAGTATCTGAAGAGATAAGGATAAACAGTGGGACCAGACAGATGTCCCCACTATTCCCAGGCCTGTATATGCTTGTGATCAAGGAGCTGATAGTGGAAATCAGACACAATTTATCAGTGATTGAAGAAAAGAAGTGGATAAAAATCTCATTCTATGTTATATGAAGATGACTACTTGTTAATCTCAGAGGCTGCAGCTGCAGCAATGGGAATTATAAGAAGGACATTCAATAAGTTTAAGGAAGCGGCAGAGCTCAAATGCAATAACAAAAATGCAGTGATAGTAAGATTATGAAAAGGGAAGGGAAAAAAGAGACTTGGTTAGATAAAAAAGGCAGAGTTCACCAAATGCATAGGGCTCCATGTTGGGACCATGGTGAGAGAAACAATTGGTAACAACTTAGAGAAAGTTAGAATAAACGGGAAGAAATGCTTTTTGGGGGAGGGGGAGATACTTAGACATTGCTTTGAAAAATTAATGTGGCAAGGATGATGATACCACCAATAATCCTCCACCTACTCTGTCGAATGCAAATAGACCCCAGAGGTACACAGCTACAGCAAATGCAAAAAGATGTAGAGAACTGGGTCAGTAAAGGAGAGGAAAAGGAATGAGCGGGGAAAAATTAAAATTAATAGGAAAAGGGGAGCTGGGGGCTACCACGTACTGCAACCTATGCAATGACATCTAATATCATTCAATGGATAGAAACACATGAGAAGGAGGTTAAGCAAAATAATACAGGAAAGGAAGACATGGAAAAACTTTCTAAAGGACATGAATGAAGCATCACTAAAAGAAGTGGGCTGCATGAAATGGGGTGAAGACAGCCTCACAACTATGGGGTGCAAAAGAGTGGGGGAAGATAGAGAAATAAAATGAAGAAATCTAGGGAAGAAGAGGAACATTTCAAGAGAACTTTTGGTATGAAGAGGAAAATTTGAAAGCAATGGAGGAGTTAATACAGAAAAAACAGAATACCAGAGGCCCAGTGGTAGAACTAAATGGTACAGAGGGATGTCTGAAAAAAAAAACAGAGAGAGAAACAGGAAAGAAAGGAGGGCAAAAGAAGAGAGGATGTCTCTCTAGAGGAAATGGAAGAGATTAGGGAAGCAATGAACCAGACAGATCTGTGAAGTATTAAGATAAAGAAGGAACAAGGTCAAAGAAGAGAGAATGAGTAGGAATTGGGGAAAGAAAGAAAGAAAGAAAGAAAGAAAGAAAGAAAGAAAGAAAGAAAGAAAGAAAGAAAGAAGAGGTTTACAAAATAAGAAGATAATTCAGGCATCTGGGCACATGCAGAAAGTTCATGGAGTGTTAGACGAAAGCCTAAGAATACTGCATAGATGGTATCTAATCCCCATGAGAATGGTAAAGGAAGGGAGAAGATTGGGTAGTAAATGCTGCAGATGTCAGGAGGAAGAGGCAGGAATAACACACAAGTTCTAGAAATGTGAGTTTGCGTTAGAAGTCTGAAAACATGCCCATATGATTTGGGAAAACATATTTCAAAAGGAAGCAAACCATACTTAGGACTTTTATATATGGGCTACAAATAAAGAGGACAGAATCTGGAAAGAAAGAAAGAAAGAAAGAAAGAAAGAAAGAAAGAAAGAAAGAAAGAAACATACTGCTGAATGCTGAAGTCCTCAAATACTTTGTCAGAAAATTCACAAATAAATTGAAAGTGGGAAACAACAGATAAAGAAGAACATTTGCAGGACATTTATAGAAGTAGACCTTCTTCTTCTTCTGGCTTTTTCCCGGTTAGGGGTCGCCACAGCGGATCACCTGTCCGCTCATGATTGGCAGTGGAGTTTTACGGTGTCGAGTTGCCAGCCTGGCGCCCAACCTTCCACGGGAGGCACACACACATGCACTCACACCTAGGACCAATTTTAGAGTGTCCAATCTACCTACAGCATGTCTTTGGGATGTGAGAGTAAACCGGACAACCCGGAGGAAACCCACGTGACCACAGGGAGGACATGCAGACTCCGCACAGAAGGCACCCCAGCCAAGGATTGAACCAGAGGACCTCTTGCTGTGAGGTGGCAATGCTAACCGCTGCACCACCGTGGCCGCCCCATTTCTAGAAGTAGACTACAGGGTGCAATTCACCAATACCTTTAATACCTATTTTATTGAATCCATATCCAAGCTACTTAACCCTGAGCCTAACTTACTAACTCTCCTAATTTCTCTGAATCTGCTCTAACTACTAACTCTGCTCATACTTTTTCCCTTAAACTTGTATCTACCAGCTACATCAAATCGCTACTCTCCAAGCTAAAACCATGCTCAGTATCGGCTGATAACATCCCCTCCTATTTCCTTCAGATTGCTGCTGATTCTCTTGCTCTCCCAGTCTCTATCCTAATCAATCATGCCATCTCTGAATCTAAAGTTCCTTCTATCTGAAAACAATTCTACACACTACCTATTCACAAAGGAGGTAACTCCTCAGATATCACCAATTTCAGACCTATTGCTATCCTCTCCCCTCTCTCTAAAGTTCTGGAAAAATGTGTGCACAGACATGTCATGCAATATCTAATACCAGAAAATCTCCTCACACCCACTCAGCATGGCTTCCGACCTCAGCATAGCACTACCACAATCCTACTATCCTTCCTTAACACAGTATCTCTAGCCAGAGAAGACCACAAACTTATTTCTTGCCTATTCTTGGATCTCTCAAAAGCCTTCAACACTGGATCTCACTCTGTTCTGCTGGATAAACTGTCTAACCTTAACTTCTCCCCTGATACTGTTACATGGTTCTCCAGCTACCTAACAGACAGGCTACAGTCAGTCAAATGGCACTCTGCTCTAGCTCCTCCTCTCCCAATCAGAATGGGTGTTCCCCAAGGATCCATTCTTGGACCACTACTTTCCAATATCTTTACTAATCTGCTCCATACTTCTTGTCCTTATCTTCTCTAGTGCAATATGCTGATGACTCTATAGTCATCACCATTGCCACCTCTCCCTCTGAGCTTTTATCTACTACCCAAACATCCTTTAATGCATTTGAAACCTGGCTCACCAATAACCATGCCCATCCTCAACTCCAAAAAAAAACTAAACTGTTACTCTTTCTCCCTAAAAATGTTAAACCATATTAAACCCTCCTTCTCTATACTGTCACTTAATAACACTCCCATTGAAGTTGAATCCAGCACAGAACTCCTCAGTCACCATCGACGATCAACTTAAATTCGACCTACATGTAAATAGCTGTATCAGCAAAACCCACCAAAAATGAGTGCACCTCTACAGAAACAAGAAGTTTCTGACCACTGAAGCCAGGATTACTCTCTCTCATGCTTACCTCCTACCTAGTCTAATGTATAGCTCCCAAATTCTCACAAATCTCAGCTCTTCTCTACTGTCAAAACTAGAGTCTACTTACAACAAGGTAGCTAGATTTGCTGCCCAGCACACACACACACACACACACACACACACACACACACATACACACACACACACACACACACACACACACACACACACACACACACACACACACACACACACACACACACACACACACACACACACTCACACATACACACACCCTCTCTTATACACATACAAAGCTGGACAGAGTCACATAGTACTGCGAGGCAGTCATGCAGGATGAACTATGGATTGTGTTCCAAATGTTATGAGGTAGTCCTATGCCTAGTGAAATTGAGATAATGTAGGACAGAGCAAATGACCTGGTCCCATGCCAAGAATAAAGTCGGGCAGAATGCTATTGCTCACGCTGTTGGGGGTGGGGTCCTTCCACTAGACAAAATCTGACACCTGATGAAGAGTATTTGATATCTCTATATGGGGATGATCATGGATACTGGAAGTTTGGTCCAGTTAGTATATGTATCCACAGCTACTACAGCAGGTCTGTATGTGCAAGTGGCAGTAGGACCTCTGTGAATGTATCTCCAACAGGTACATCGGGGTTATCACTAAGCCTGGAACACACAGGCAAATTGCATGGTATGTATCATATACCAGATATTACATTCATCTCTACTATATGTCAGGTACATACATATGCATGGGAATACAATACACAATACTAAATCATTTGTCATTTATTCACAGGTCAGTCAGCAACTGCACTATTAGTGATAGGTCTGTGGCAGGATGTCAGATTGACGTTAGCAGCCATGTGGAATTCAATGATGATGTCATTACTTTTATAATCCTGTTACAGCCTAAAGACAGTAGAATGCAGTTGCAAAGTGTAGTGGAAGAAATTTCACTCACCCAGCAGGGTGATGACCCCCCCCCCCCCCCCATGGCCAATGCTGGCTCAGAGATAGTGGATCATGGATACATGCCATCACTGGAGGAATACAGCAACTTGCTTTCAGACCTCATGTAGAACCACTATAGAAGAACAACATAGAGTCAGATGTTGGAATACCCACTGTACAGCCTATCTAGAGGTATGGCCAGCTTGAGTCTACAACCATAACTGGCTCTCTAAACATGCCAGATATTGACTACAAAACAGCAAATGTGTTTGAATATTATTCAGGAACAGGCTACTGCTACTGAGAGTCAGAGATATGGTGAGACACCTGCAAAGTATACATGAGAATACCTCACAGCACTTTCAGCAATGCATGGTACTGATGGAGACCATGAGAAAAACAGATTTCCTGCAGAGCCTAGACTATATGAGGAGAAACATGATGTAGCTCTTAGAATATGTGTCCCTGGCTGGTATGAGCCTAGCATTGAGCAGCATTCTACCTTGTCCAAAGATGATACCACAATATGAACAGAAGATGACTAACTTTAATCATTGGCTTAATTTCTGGTGTTATTCTAAGGGGGTGTAATATTTGTAAACATGAAAGGAGATGGCCAGCAAACCACGCTGGTTTGCCAGGGATACTTTGTACCTCTCCCTTATAGGCTTTTGAATATTACCTAAAACATTCTCCTCCCCCAAGGTGCCTTTTTTATGCAATGCCAAACCAAAAGTACCTCCAATATAGCAAATCAAAACAAAGTACATCTAAAGGTGTCACTGTTCAGGCCTAGGACTCTAAACAAGAAGCTCCACTCCCTACAAGCTCTCCTCACCCTAGAAAATGCTGACATCTGTGCGGTCACTGAGACATTGTTTAAAGCCAAAGAGAGCAGAACACTTCTATACATTCAGACCAGCTACTACACAAATAGGGGCTAAACATGGAGCTGTCTCAATTTACATAAAAAATAAATAAACCTCAATGCTGGTCAAACAGTACAATGCAGCTGAGCTTCTCCATGATAAAATCACTGTAAGCAAATTCCCATAATACTTCCTTGCATGCTATAGGCCCCCCTCTATGATCCAAGAAACCAATATCATGTTTTTAAGCTTACTGGAGACATTCACCATCCAACCCAATACCATATTCATGTGTAATTTTAATTACCCTACTATTAACTGAGAATCATATACAACACCAAATGTATAGGTGCAGAGATTCCTGGATTTTTTAATATGCCAACCAGGGGTGAAAACATACTGGATCTAGTTCTCACTAATATTGGAAAGTGCTGGACACCCCCCCAGTGTAATGTCCTCTCTGCTAAGGTCAGATCACAGAACGGTCTCATTTGAAGTAAAAGTAAACCACGGAATATCAGCTAACCCTGGAATTTTCAGAAACTACTCTAAGGCTAACTTTCTTCTATTAAATAATAACCTGGCAAAATTTCAAGAACCCTAAACACTAAGACCACCACTGCCTATGAGGAACTGTTTAAGGAAACTCTATACTAGCATGTTAATAGCTGCATGGAGGCAGATGCACCATCCAGGAATAAGAACAAAACTAACTTAAAAAACAAACCACCCTGGTGGATTCATAGCAGAAGGAAAAAAAATTATGTCAAGGACAACCACAAGGCATTCCTTAGCTATGTCCACAACCTTAAAGACAACACACAATTGTGTGCAGAGCTCATTGTAAATGGAGCCACCTATACTGAACCAGAAGATATAGCAAACCTACTGGCAGACTAATTCAGTGTTAACTTTACCCCCCTCTCCTCCTCAACAGTTAATACTATTAACTGCAACTATCTATTGGGTTCACTTTAGAAAGAATGACCTCATCAGTGTGTTGCACCAGGGGTGTAGGCAGAGAATATAATTTCGTAATCATGTGCTCTTATCTCTGCCCCACAAACCACCTGTCATTTGGAAACATTCCCCCCTCATTTAACAAATGTTTGCAGCACTTTCCCTCTAAAAACATTACATAGATATTTTTTCAGTCTATGAAACTCTTATTGGAAGCATTAATTTAGACAATTGTGAACATTGTATGGTCTAAAATAAGTCATGGTTTCTCTAGGTAATATATAGAAAATTGTAATCAATGCAGTACAGACAGTATGCCTAGCTACACCTATTTTGCAAAGAAGTTGTGGTTGTGAAAGGTGGGATAAGGGGATAACAGAGTCATCTAGCAGTTTAAAATGTTTATCCAGAGTATAAGCTTATTGAATATATGCTCACCTAACTGTAAACAACCTCACTTACATACATGAGTTTTCCATATTGATCCCCAAACCTCCTACCTATCTAATTACACAATGCACAATGCAGAGAGCACGGTATTAATCGCAAGTGCCACATGAGAAGCCTGACTCCTAAGGGGAGAGAGTGCACTCTTGTCAGGAAAAACTTAATGTGTTGTATCAGGAGGTTTCTGTAAAAAGTGGGATAAAGGAGCTGCGTGTAGAGTGAACTGTATTCTCCTCATGAGATGTAGATACAGGAATACGTGTAATACACACACAAGTCCCCCATGTTGAGCACCGAACCTCCTATTGATCTAGTTACACAGTCTAGAAAACACTGTGCTAGTCATGAGTGCCACAGGAGAATTTTGAGTCCTAATGGGGGGTGCATTTTTGTCAGGAAGACCTCATCAATATGTTCTGGAGAGGATGCTTCAGTAAAAACTGGGATAAAAGAGCTGTGTAAAGAGTTAAATGTATTCATCTTAGGAGAAGTGGATACAGCAAAAAGTATTACACACAATCACACATGTTTACCATGACGGGCATTGAACCTTCTAACTATCTACTTACACAATCTAGAGAGCACTGTATTAGTGACAAGTATGAGTTTTAAGGGTAGGGTGTACACTTTTGTCAGGATGACTTCATCAGAGTGTTTCATAGAAGATGTTTCAGTAAAAAGTGGGATAAGGGAGGCATGTGAAGAGTTAAATGTATTCTCGTCGGGGGATGTGGATACAACATCAAGCATTGCACACACACTCTCACATGTTTCCCATACTAAACATCAAGCATCCTACCTATATATTGACATAATCTAGAGAGAGCTGTATTAGTGAGAAGTACCACAGGAAAAGACTGACTTTAGCAATGTGAAATAGCACATTTGAATATCTTGAGAATCCATTGTAACATATGGCACTGTGTGTCACAGGTTGTGCACAGGACAATGTAACATCACTATGTTTGTCACATGTAATTACATACTTCACTACTAAAATTTAGATACTGTTCTTCATGCATGGTGCGTCACTTTGAAGGACTTTGACATGTTTTGCATTATGAGATGCCATAGTCCTTCGCTGTTGTACACCAGTGGATTATCAATCAAACTTTGGATAATCGCATGCTTGTAGCGTCTTATACTTGCACTATGTGCATTGCCAAGACAAACATACAAGTCATACATAGGAGAGTGGACTGCAGAATAACAGTCATGGATTATGTATGAATAGGTTAACCAAACTTGTAACACAGTTACAAGTGTAAACACTGTAGAGCAGACATACATTAAACAATTTAATTAACTGAGTCAATATAATTCTGAAATTAAGATCACCTATTGACAATATTAATACAGACATGCAAACATTGTGCAGCCTAAAACAATAATTATATTCTTTTTTTGCTTCTCTTTGAGCGCAGCACTGCCAAGCTGAAGTGCTCTGCTAATGGTAGACTATTAGTGCATGCATAAACATATCTTGGAATGTTGAATTCAGAATGGGAATTAGCAGCACTCTGTGTTCCTCTCTGCCATCTTTCATGCAAAAATCAGAGCAAGACAGGCTTCACAATAAGAAGCAGACACATTAACATAGCAGCAGGATAATCATATGTTAAGTAAAGGTGTAAACAACATTTACAGCCATAGTATTTAGATAAAACATTCTGAAACATTTTTTATCCATCTGGATTCAAACCTTTAGAGTACTGAAAAAAGACACCTGAGTATTAGCTAAGCATGCCCCATAGGAAGTCATACTTCTGGTAGTTCAAACTTGACAACAGATATCAGCAAGTGCAAATCCATGTATTCTTCTCCATAATCCTATTGACGACTGTTATCTGTATATCTGTTAATTCAGCTTGTTAAAAATAAACTTTAACTTAATATACATTGCTAAGCCGAGTGACACAAAGCAAAACAAAGTAATGTGGCCAAAGGCAATAAACACAAGCTATTGCTATAAGCTGTGTATTTTAATTTAGCATTACTTGCATTTGTTGTCCTATGCACAAAAGCAAAGGTGGAGATGAAAGAAGGAAAAAAGCTGCTTATGGCAGAAAATGGATAATGATGGATCATAACAATATTTATCCAACAGGTAAACATCAAAGTAGTGTAACAGCTAATGGTTGGATTAGAACTCTTAAAAGTAGTCAAAAATCTACCTATTCATGTGAGCATTAGCTCATCATGCCACATAGGGATTACTACTTTGCAACATTTAAATATCACAATTGAAGCATGGTAGCAACTTACTGAAGCAGAGGAGGTGAACAGAAAGACAGATGCAGAAAAGAGTCCCAACATTATATTTTGTGGGACATGTAGGAACATCTGTATGATTTGTTACTCTTATTAAATCATCACTAATCTGTCACGCTCTATACAATAAAATGCTTGCTATAGGGAGAAATAAGGTGTAGGAGAGTGCAATAAATCTGAAGACATAAATGGGATAAGCATGGCTTACTAACTTTCTCTGTTTTTCCTAAAATATTTTGGCAAAAGATGTCTTGTTGCAGTCTTCAAATGGTATGTTAATGAAATGATTTACACGCAGAGCAATATAAACATCTGAAGTTAAATATATGAATATCAGGAATTAATGCATTGACCTACAACTGTAATCAAACCCACGACTCTCTGCAAAAAAATCAGCCTACAAACAGGGTAATTATTTCAGCAGGCCACATAGAAACTTTTATCCTATTTCATCCAGCAGCCTATGATCTATTGCATTAACTGTTTCACTGTACTGACTTTAGTCTGCCTTTACTCTGTATTCTCACTGAGCAGCAGATTTAAGTGCATTTGCACACAATTAAACTGATCACTGTGGATTAAACTGAAATAATCAGCTTTTGCAATATGTAGTTAAACAGCATTCACTGTCACTAAGTATTTCTGCACTATGCCAACCTCCATTCATATGCTGAGGACTTAAAGTAAAGCCTCTTCCATGGACCATTTCTGGCCATGTGTGTGTGGTGTGTCAATCTACTTTTTGACCAGCTTGAGCAAGTGAAAAAGGGCTGACTAGGACAGTGGTAAAAATGGGGCTGGCAAGCGGAAGGTAGGATACAGGGTAAAGAATACATGATATACAGGTGGATCATGGAAGAGCACCATAGTTATCCACTTCCTCACAACATAAATGTACAGTTGTACATACAATTTCTTGACTATGTAGAGTCACCATATGAGTGATGGGTGATAACAACAGAATTTTGTTGTATTGTCAATTGGACCAAATCAAGTGTATCAGGATGACACATAGGCAAAGTGGAGAGTTATGTAGAGGGTGCATTTTTTGGTGGGACAAGTGTCCATTTTTTATTATTTTTTTGGGAGAGAGAGGAATGTTGGGAAAGATGCTTAGGAATGAGCGAGTTAGGGTAGCTCAGGTAGGTTAGGAAGTATGCATAGACATATAGGACATACTAGACAGACAGGGATAGTGATGGAGACAAAAGCTTGGGGGACATCATGACTGGGGATAGGTAGGGGACATCAGAGGTGCACACATGTGAAGCTTGAAGACAGTGAGAATCTAATCCTTGCCCTCAGAACTGTCATCAATCTCTCCTGCAGCAGTTCTCTGAGTCAGTGCCAGTGACATCTTTGCAATCTGATGTAGGACTTTTTCATCTCTGCCAATACACGGACTAAGGCCTCTCTCCATGATATCCTCCACCAGCCCTGTCAGCTCCTGCCAGGTGACAAAATCACCACCTCCACTACTACTGCTCCAGGAAGGTACCACTGTACCAGCAACAAGGGCAGAGCTAGCTGACACAGTTGGAGCAGGTAGAGCAGTGGTTGTGGAAGCAACACTGACAAGTTGTGAACCCAAAGTGCTGTATGTCCATGCTGCCACCTGTAGAGTTATAGCAAGCCAAGCCGCAGTTGTTAGTCTACCTCTCTGTGCTGCAGGTCATTTATTTTTCAGCAGCAAATTATGCAAACAGCAGCTTGTTAATAAATTATAATCAGACCAAAAATAAATAAATAAAAAGAGAGATAAGGCTGAGGAGAAGACAAAAATAGATAATTAGATACATGATATGTCAAAGTACTATATTTTTTCAATAAACTTTGTTTGGCAATACATAAACAATTGTCATAATTTACTATCATACACCTTTACTACATCCATATATGATGGAAAGATTTTAATGTGTCATAAAATAAACAAATCTCTTTGCTATGATATAACAAAGAGCAGTCTTTATTTCCCCATGATAGACAGGCAATATGCATTCAAATGTGATAATTGCAGTTATCATAACAGGATTGTTCTCAACATATTTATTGCTGTTAGTATTTTATAAATACTTATCCAGCAATAAAAAAAACAATTGCTGCTTCTGGGTATTGAACCCACATGCATTTAATCTTGTGTTATCATTGCCTAATGCAAACAGCAAGAGTTATTGGGGAAGGTATGCATGCTTAAGATCAAGCTTGTGGTATGCCCGATCAAGATGGTACTGATTCAAGAAGTGAAATTATATTTCGGGCTTGAATTTGGACCCCAGTCATACTTACCCCATGCATCTCTGAGGTGAGTTAATCTCTCCTGTTGCACCTCACAGTTTGTAGCTATTTCCTCTGCAGCTATATAGTACAAAAAGAAAATAAAACTATATGAAAACATATGCAAGTGAATTTTATATTAAATATCATCATTGTCATGTATAGGAAATTGGATACATAACTTGAGGTTACATGTGAAACGTTAATGATATATGTTAAACAGAAAAGTTTTATTATGCAAGGATTACTAATAAATTTCTTACAAGAAACAGGTTTAATATTATCATTTTCTTTAGTGTTACAACCCTATTCAAAACGTTGTGAGAAATGGCCTTTTTACTTCTTTTGTAAAAGTATCTGGTAGGCGGATTCAAATCTTTAATCAGCTGTGTTCTTTATCTAAGCTTCCCAGACTTATACCTTGTGCCACAGAGATATGTATGTGACAGGTGAAATTTTTCTATTCAGTAAAGTCCAGCATGCTGAGGAAAGTGCAATGTTGTCAGGCATGTTTGCCCTATATAAGGCAGCCTAAACTAAAGTTTTCCATTTTTTTCTATAGGTAATGAACTATGTTTGTGAACTACCAATGAAGAGCAAATGCAAATTAAAATTAAAAAAAATCCATATTGTAAATAATTGCAACTTGATGTCTGAACAGGATTCATGCTAATCATCATATGCCTTATTTCTTTCAATTCACTTCAATTACACCTTGTGCCAGAGAGAAATAAGTTACATGAAATGTGTACTTTTTTCACTGACTGCTATCCAGAGTGCTGCCAATCAGAGAGTAAATTCAGATTAAAAATAATTAAAAAAAAAATGTACATATATAAAGAATAAATGCAATGAGATCTCGACAAGGTATTCAGACCGTGCCTCCTGTGGCTTCTTTCACTCAATTCACTTCATTTATACCTTGTGCCACAGAAGTGAACATCTGTCAGGTGCATTCTTGGTAGTAAGTACTATTCATATTGCAGAGGGCCATGCACCAATGCCAGGCACATTTGCTCTATATAAGGTAGCCTAAACAAAATGTTCACTTTTTTCCTTAGGCATTGAATTGTTTCTGCCCACTGCTGAGTGAAGAGCAAATGGAAAAAGCATTAGATGAAAATATATGATAGAGAAAAATGCTGACAGCAAATTAAATGTAATCAATAGGTATATGTAGAAATTATTTATTTATTTATTTGTTTATTTATTTATTTTATTTTATTTTATTTTACATTTGTTGACTGGGCTAGTCTAATTGGATATATGTCCATTTTCAGTAGAGGCCTGGGGAGAAAAGCTCCAAGCATCGGCAGTGACAAAGCATACAATATATATCAATAGTAAAATGAATTATAGTGCATTGTTTAAATTGTAGGTATGATAAAGTTGTACAGAGTTCTTTAGTGTGTTTAAGCCAAGATCAAATATAGAGAACAAACAAACAACATATGAGAGCTAAAAAAAATATATGGAGATTCCAAAAATTATTTTTTTTTTGGAAGAAATTTTTATTACCGGTAGGCAACATAGAACAGTGGAGTAGAGAAGCATTGGGAGAGCAAGAAGGGGAAATGAGATATCAGTCAGGGTAAGAGCAGGGACAAAGCCAGTGAGTTTTAAGATATTCTTTAAGATGTTTTTTAAAAAGCAGTGTGTAATCAAGGGTAGAAAGTTCACTAGGAAGCTGGTTCCAGGTTTTTCCCACTGTGTTGGTGAAAAGTGAGTCCCCAGCTTTGTTGTTGGATTTAATAGTGGAAACTAGAAGCTTATTAGCTGAGCATAGTGTTGCAAGATTTTTATAGGGGGTAATCAGATTAGTGAGGATAGGGGTATTATTAGGGTGGTAAAGGATCTTTTGGGTGATAAGAAGTTGTTGACAAAGTAGTTAGTTCTGCAGTTCTAACCATTCCAGTTGTTTTAGGTTGTGACAGTGGTGAGTTCTAAAGGGGGTGCTAGTGGCAAATCGGGCTATGTTATTGTAACTGGCTGAAAGTTTGGAAAGGTTGTTTTTAGAAAGATTGGTATATATTGCAGAAGCATAGAACAGGGTAGAGATCAGGTGGGTCTGGGCAATAGTGATTCTGGCTATAGGGGTAAGGAAGGGTTTGATTCTATAAAGGGTGCCTAGTTTTTTTGTTGACAGGCTTTATAGTAGTATTAATATGTTCATCATAGCTAAGGTTGTTGTCAGTTGTTATTCCCAGGAGACGAATTGTAGTGTCAGGGGATATATTAGTTCCATTGTTAGAGGTTACTGTGAAGTGAAGTTGTGATGACTTTTGAGTAGGAGCAAACAGCAATAATTTTGTTTTTTTTGGGGTTCAGCAGGAGGCAGTGTTGCGTGAACCAATTTTCAGCAGTGTTAAATACTGTCTGGGTGAGGGTCTGGAGTGAGGTAATGGACTTGGCTGAACATATTAAAGTAGAGTCATCTGCATATTGTATGTAGGTGGCTTGACGAATTTTTGCATGTAGATCATTAATAAACAGAGAAAAGAGAAGCTGGCCTAAAATAGAGCCTTGTGGAACTCCTATGTTCACAGGGAGGAGTGTAGAAAGATTTTTATCCCAAAGCACTGTTTGCTGTCTGTTTTCTAAATAAGATTTAAACCAGCGTACTGCTTGTGGGTCCAGTGATTGGGCTTTTAGTACATCAATAAGCATGTGATGGTTAACCATATCAAAGGCTTTTGAAAGGTCAATAAATAGTGCAGAGGAAAGAGTTATTGTTACATTTTTTTGTTTATACAGTCAGAAAAGGATAGCAGGGCAGTTGTTGTGCTATGGAAAGGTCTAAAGCCATGCTGGCAGTTGGCAAGTAAATTATTATGGAGAAGGTGGTCAAGTAGTTGTCTGTGGATGCATTTTTCCATTATTTTAGCTATTGGAGAGAGTAAGGCGATTGGTCGAAAGTTGAAAAGCTCAGTAGATGTCCCACCTTTATGTAGAGGGATGATATGGGAGACTTTCCATATGGAAGGGATTGTGCTTTCCAAAATTGTTCTATTTATAAGGATGGAGATGGGATAGGCAATGGCTTTAGCTGTGATTTGTAGGTATTCAGCTGGAAGACATTCAGCAGAAGGGATGCATGGTTTGAGTTTTTGAAGGAGGTTGCAAATGAGGGATGTAGGTACAGGTTGTATATGAAAGGTTGGAGCAGGACTATTCATGGTGTTTAATGGGGAGGTGGTAATAGGTAGTAATGTATTAGCTAGGGTTTGAATGGCTTCAGTAAAATAGTTATTAAATGCATCGGGAATTTGCTTAGAGTTATGGTTAAATCCTGATGGTGCAGGAGTTTTAGAATGGCCTGGCTGAAGTAGTTTGTTGATACCTGACCAGAACTTTTGTGGTTTTTGTTGGTGGGTTTGTTGGAGGTGAAGGTAATAGTTTTTTTTTTTTTGGTCTTGTAGAATGTTGTTTTTGGTGGCATTTCTTAACTGTTTAAAATAAAGGTGATCTGATGGACATTTAGAGGCTCTCCATTTGGACCACATTTTATTTCTTAAGAGGATCTTTTGCCTAGTTTGTTTTGTGAGCCATGGGTCAATTTTGGTACTTTTTCAGGAAGAGCGATAGGGGGCATGGTAATCTAGGATTTGTAGGAATCTAGTATTAAAGTAGTTCACTGCTTCTTCAAGTTGAAGATGATACATTGGTAACCAGTCACATGCTTTCAGTTCATTTTAGAAGGTCTCTGGTTTAAAGTTTTTTTTTAGAACGGGAAGTTTTAAAAATATTAGTATTAGGGCTATGAACTCTTTGTTTAATAATATAGGTTAGAGCATGGTCACTGATATCATCTGGAAGGGTTTCTGGTTTATAATTATCAAGATGGCTGTTTAGAAGGATCCAGTCTAGGCTGGTTTCCTTGCTGCTTGGTTTATGGATTCTAGTAGATGTGGTTATTATTTGTGAGAATCCATAAAGATTTATGTGATTGATAGGATTAGGGGAGCTACAGGTTGCCCAGTCTATATTAAAGTTACCTAGCACAATGGTTTCCTGAGGTAGGTGAGTAGAGAGGCAACTAAGTATGTTTTCAAGAGTATTGATATTGTTTCCAGGGGGAAGATAGGAACAAATTAGATAGATAGCTTTGGAGTTGTTGATTTGAAGTTTAGCAGTAAGGATTTCTGCATTAGTATTTGAGGGCAGGAGCGCATTGAAGAGTGAAACTTGGAGTTCTGATTTATACAAAATGGCTACACCTCCATCCTTTTTGGTTTTGTGGTCACATCTCAGGATATTAAACCCAGAAGGGGTAATTTCATGGTCCTGAGTTGAGGGCTTTAGCCATGTCTCTGTAATACAGAGAATATCGAATGCATGCACTTCTAAGAGTGCATGTAGGTGGGTAATTTTATTGTTAACGCTACGGATGTTGAGTTGAGCTATCAAGAGGGAGTTAGATGGTCATTTTGGGGTAATGGTAGCATGAGATGTTAGGTTGTTTGGGTTACTGGGAACATCTGTATTGGGGCCGGGGTTTGGATGAATATCACAATCTAATAGGGGGTGTTTTTGAGGATATTGTATTAACTTTAGGATTTTGTAGTAGTTGAATGGAGTTTTCTTGTCATGGAAGTAAGTAACATGGGTATATCTGTGGTACTTTGGAAGTATGTAGATAGAAGTGGAGGTTATATTAATGTGGCTGAGGCAGTGTATGTGAGAAACTGGTAGAGTTTGCTGGTAGGGGTGGTGGTGTTCAGGAAGAGAAAAATGTTAATAAGAAGGTTAGTGTGTATGGAAGAGTAAGAAAAACTAGCATAGTAGTTAAGAGTAGTAGGTTTGTGTGAATATATTTGTGTGTTAGGGCCATTTGGATGCGAAGGTAAGGTGGTAGAGTAAGTTGAGGTAAGGTGTCTAGTATATGATAAAAATAGAGGTGGGAGAAAGGAGAGAATACTGTAAGAGGCAGAGCTGGTTGAGAGAAGAAGTGTATAATACAATAAAATAAAGGTGGGTGTAGGAGAGAAGGCTGTATAATGTTAGCAATACAGAATGAAGTAGAGTGGAGAGATTAGGGTATGGACTTAAAATGTAAAAACTGATAAAGTAAATTGAGGTTGGGGTGGGGTTAAGTAGACGTAGTCTGTGATAGGGTGATAAGTGGAGGTAGTGTGGCTGTAGAAGTATAAGGCTAACAGCATTGGGGGTGTGTGGGAATTGGGGGTAGGGTAGGGGAGTGGAGTGAGCCCGCAGGGCAAATGGAGTGGGTAGAGACAGGTAAAGGAGCAGCTAGAGGAGAATCAATCAGCAAAGCTAGTTACTGAAGGTAAGTTAGGTAAGTCTAAAGTGGAAAAGAGCAGAGATAAGTAAGGAGTCTATTAGAAAAGCAGGAGGGTGTAGCAAGTTAAAATAAAGGGTAAAGTGTGAGATTTAACAGTAGTTCAAGGTCATTAGAAATATAGAGTAATAAAAGCAAAATAACAGATGGATAAGAAGGAAAATAAAGGATGGGATATGGGTGTCACCTACTGGACAAAGCTAATATTACAGGCAATTCAGTAAGGGGGTTAGCTAGTGTCAGATTAGGGAAGGGGGAAGTTAGTAAGAGGGGTACTATGAGGTGGTGGAGGTGTTTTGGTTACAGGGTAGATAGTTGGGGGGGTAAAGGCTGCTGGTGGCTCGGAGCATGCTTTAGAACCCTTGAAGCAACAGTGGACGGTAGTAGGCTTTACAGGCAGGACATAGATAACATACTTTCTTGTTTCCTTGAGAGAGGGAGCAGGGAATAGAGGCTGAGAGATGAAACCACTGTTTATTTGTTGGATGGGTCCTTTGTCACCAGGTAGGTAGGTTCTCAGAAGTTATAGACTGGAACAGCACAATGACGAGCAGGGTACTTGTGGGAGAGAGAGACAACAGTGGTGGTGAGTAGCAAGAAGCTAGCAAAAGTATGGTAGTTAAGGTAATATTATAAAAACAGTTAGCATTTGTACATTCACTTATTTATGCTAGAAGCTACCAGTATCATAAGTGTGCTAGCAATTATGTGAGATTATTATTTAGCAGGTCATTTTCTGTAGGCTCAATAGGACAACATACTACCCATTAGCTTTAAGATATAAACAGACATAAATGCATGTGAATAACTGGATAGCCATAAATCAGGAAAAATGCATGGAGAAATAGCAGGATTTCAATATATAATCACCTGGTGTGAGTTAGGGCTGGTAGCAGGCAGGCTCATAATCTACACTAAGCTTTGGTCAAAGGAGGCAGCACATTATTTAATACAACATATAGTGCACCATTAAACAATTCTGTAGAAATATACAGTAACTAACAGGGACAGTTACTCAGGCATTTTACCCTCTAAATATTTCCCATTAATGTAGTCTTAGCATTTCACAGTTATCATTCGCTCACTAGGCTAGCATGCCAGTCATAATGGTAGAATTGTTATCTTTAGTGATTAGCAACAGAGCACTCACTGGATGTTACTAGTTATCAAAAATTTTTTCAAAGTATCTAATCCATGAGACCCTTAACTGTTACAGCAAAATGTAGAGATAATTATCTTTATAGCTGATAGTATGAGGGCTATTAAGAAAGGCTTAAACAATGGCTTCTAGACTTTATAGGGCAATGAAATGTTAAGAGTAGCTCCCTGAGGGAAAGAAGTAGCTGTTACAGGCTAGAAACTAGTTCCCAAAGGCCATACAGTCAGCACTGGAATCAACAAGTGGGCATAGGCTCGCACTTACTAGCTTCCACGTGGTTAGCGTGATGCTAAAAGGCCATCCCAGACCTTTTTTATTTATTTATTTATTTATTTATTTTTATTTTAAAAATAAAAATAAGTAAAAATAGATTTGGTTCCCAATCTTCCTGATGGCCATAGCACAAGCAGCAGTTACATCAACTGGTGGGTTTCAGCACGCACATAGTAACTTCCACGTGGGCTGCGAGATGCTAATAGCCATAACAGTTTTATTTTATTTAAGGAAATAAGAACTAGCCCCTAACTTTTGAAATAGCTGTAAATAGGCTAAAAATCTAGTATGCTAGCTACACAGACAGCAGCCGTTTAATCTGCTGACTAGAACTGGATCCCAATATTCAGAATAGCCGATAGAGGCTAAAAACTACTGCCCAAGCAAGACAGACAACAGCCTTATAATCTGCAAAGTGAATTAGCTCCCAACTTTCAATACAGCCGTTACAGGCTAAAAAATAGTACTCAAACAAGACATACAGCAGGCGTTTTAAGCCACTGAGTGAAGCTAGCTTCTATTTAACAACATAGCCATTACAGGCTAAAAACTAGTGAAAAACTAGTACCCGAGCAAGACAAAAAGCATCTGTTTAAGCTGCCAAATCGACTAGCTCCCAACCTTTAAAATAGCCATTACAGGCTAAACACTTATACACAAACAGCACAAACAGCAGCCGTTTAGGCCTATGACGAGTGTTCGTGCTTTTGTTTCAGCATAACAAGCAATGAAAAACATAAAATTACCATTTAACAAGCATGACAAATACCAGAAATTACGAGAGAAAGATGTGCATACAAGTGACATAATCATCTTTCTCACATCTCAATTCAAAATCAGAAATGTACTTTGTGGAACATATTATCAGACTTGTAGCTAATAACAAAAAATGTGAACGTGGACAGACAAAAGCTCATATGTTGCTAGCAATACTGACAATATTTGATTATAAACAACACAATTTTATCAAAGATGTGATTAAATGGGTCTACCTGATATTATTGAATTCTCACTTACCCAAAAACTACATTCTCGAGATAACTCCACAGAAAACGTATTTTAACAAACACCCAGATCACTGAAGCTGTACTCCAGGAAACTAACCACTTGGCCACCAAGGTAAACTTTGCCCTTTTCCCCACTATAGTGCAATCTCAGAGTTGGTATATTTAATTAAGGGGGATGTGAGGCTTTGCCCCCAACATGGTGTGTGTGGGGGTGAAGCCCCCACTTCGGTGGGTTTGATTTGCTTTGGTTCATTTTTTTTCATGGTGGCCAAGTGGTTGGTTTACCAGAGTACAGCTTTGGTGATCCAGGTGTGAATCAAAATATGTTTTTGGTGAAGTTCTCTTGCAAATGTAATTTTTGGGTAAGTGAGAATTCGATAATATGAAGTAGACCAGATTAAATATTCATTCAAACCACCCTCTGTAAAATTATCATTTAACTGGATTTAAACTATGCATCAGCTGTCCTTTTTCACTAACCTCACTGCACTGACACCTTGTGCCACATAGAAAGTTACCTGACAGGTGTATTTTCTGTAAGTACTATTCAGAGGCTGACAGCCACACAATGCCATTGGTATTGTTTGTGCTACATAAAGCAACATAAACTAATTTTTTCACTTTTTTACTTAAGAAGTGAAAGTACATTTTGTGCTGCCAAGCAGTGCATAAATGCAGAAGGCAATATTTATTAGAAGCATTAACACAGTTTGTTTGGTATAGCAGCTTGAAGAAAAAGGAAATGAATTACAGTGTATATATATATAGCAATGAGTAGAGCTACTACTGCATTATACTGACACATTTAGACCTCTCACAACATCTTGCCAAATCAGTACTATCAGTATGTCTCACAATATCAGGACTTTAGTTAATGCCATGGGAGTGGAGAAGGTCACAGGGAACAGAAGAAATGCTTTCATTGTACACACAACATCATTATCTTCTTTCAGCTGTTCCCATTAGGGGTCGCCACAGTGGATCATCTGTTTCCATTTCTTCCTGTCCTCTGCATCTTGCTCTGTCACACCAACCACCTGCATGTCCTCTCTCACCACATCCATAAACCTTATCTTAGGCCTTCCTCTTTTCCTGTTACCTGGTAGCTTCATCCTTAGCATCTTTTTTCCCAATATACACAGCATCCCTCCTCAGCACATGTCCAAACCAATGCAATCTTGCCTCTCTGGCTTTGTCTCCAAACTTTCCAACCTGAGCTGACCCTCTTATATACTTATTCCTAATCCTGTCCACTCTTGTCACACCCAGTGCAAATATTAGCATCTTTAACTCTGCCACATCCAGCTCTAAATCCTGCCTTTTGTCAGTGCCACTGTCTCCAACCCATATAACATAGCTGGTCTCACTACCCTCTTGTAGACCTTCCCTTTCACTCTTACTGGTACTCGTCTGTCACAAATCACTCCTGACACTCTTCTCCACCCACTCCATCCTGCCTGTACTCTCTTCTTCACCTCTCTTTCACACTCACCATTACTCTGAACTACTGATCCCAAGTATTTAAACTCATCCACCTTCACCACTTCTACTCCTTGCATCCTCACCATTCCTCTATCCTCCCTTTCATTCACACAGATATATTCTGTCTTAGTCCTGCTGACCTTCATTCCTCTTCTCTCTAGAGCATATCTCCATCTCTCCAGGGTCTCCTCCACCTGTTCTCTACTCTCACTACAGATCACAATGTCATCTGCAAACATCATAGTCCACGGGGATTCTTGTCTGATCTCGTCTGTCAACCTGTCCATCTCCACTGCAAATAAGAAAGGGATCAGAGCTGATCCTTGATGTAATCCCACCTCCACCTTAAACGCATCCATCACTCCCACCGCAGACCTCACCACTGTCACACTACCATCCTACATATCCTGAACCACTCTTACATTTTTCTCTGGCACTCCCGAATTCCTCATACAATACCACAACTCCTCTCTAGTACCCTGTCATATGCTTTCTCTAAGTCTACAAAAACACAATGCAACTCCTTCTGACCTTTTCTGTACTTCTCCATCAACACTCTCAGAGCAAACCTCGCATCTGTAGTGCTCTTTCCTGGCATGAAACCATACTGCTGATCACTAATCATCACCTCCCTTCTTAACCTAGCTTCCACTACTCTTTCCCATAACTTCATGCTGTGACTGATCTGTTTAATCCCTCTGTAGTTACTACAGCTCTGCACATCTCCCTTATTCTTAAAAATCGGTACCAAAACACTTTTTCCTCCATTCCTCAGGCATCCTCTCACTTTCCAAAATTTCATTAAACAATCTGGTTAAAAACTCTACTGCCATTTCACCTAAACGCCTCCATGATTCCACAGGTATGTCATCTGGATCAACAGCCTTTCCTTTCTTCATCCTCTTCATAGCTATCCTTACTTCCTCCTTGCTAATCCATTGCACTTCATGATTCACTATCCCCACATCATCCAACCTTCTGTCCCTCTCATTCTCTTCATTCATCAACCCCTCAAAGTACTCTTTCCATCTGCTGAACACACTCTCCTCATTTGTAATTATGTTTCCCTCATTATCCTTTACCACCTTTATCTGCTGCACATCTTTCCTAGTTCGGTCCCTCTGTCTAGCCAATTGGCACAGGTCCTTTTCTCCCTCCTTAGTGTCCAACCTTTCATACAACTCTTCATATGCCTTTTCCTTAGCCTTCGCCACCTCTCTCTTTGCCATGCACCTCATCTCTTTATTCTCCTGTCTACGTTCTTCATCTCTCTGACAATCCCACTTCTTCTTTGCCAACCTCTTTCTCTGTATACTCTCCTGTACTTCCTCATTCCACCATCATGTCTCCTTTTCATACTTCCTCTATCCAGATGTACTACCAAGCACCTTTCTAGCCGTCTCCCTTACTAGCTCTGCTGCAGTTACCCAGCTATTTGGTAACTCTTCACTGCCACCCAGTGCCTGTCTTAACTCTTCCCTGAACTCCACCTCACAATTACCCTTTTTCAATTTCCACCATTTGATCCTTGGCGCTGCCCTCACACTCCTCCTCTTCTTCTTGATCACCAACGTCATCTTACAAACCACCATCCTATGCTGCCTAACTATACTTTCCCCAGTTACCACTTTACAGTCTCTAATCTCCTTCAAACTGGCCCTCCTACATGAGATATAATCCAACTGTGTGCATCTTCTTTCACTCTTGTGTGTCACCCTATGCTCCTCCCTCTTGTTAAAATATGTATCCACTACCATCTGATCTTCTGCATTCCTTTGTTTAACACCATACCTACCCATCACTTCCTCATCCCCTCTGTTCACTTCACCAACATGCCCATTGAAATCTGCTCCAATCACCACTCTCTCACCCTTGGGTACAGTCATCACCACTTCATCCAACTCACTCCAAAATTTTTCTTTCTCGTCAATCGCGCACCCAACTTGTGGAGCATATGCGCTAACAACATTCATCATTACAGCATCAATTTCCAGCTTCATAAACATCACTCTATCTGACAATCTTTTCACCTCCAAAACACTCTTAGCATACTGTTCCTACAGGATAACTCCTACGCCATTTCTCCTCCCATCCACACCATGATAAAACAATTTGAACCCACCTCCAATACACCTAGCCTTACTCACTTTCCATCTGGTCTCTTGCACCCACAATATACCAACCTTCCTTCTGTCCATCATATTGACTAGCTCTCTCCCTATACCAGTCATACTGCCAGCATTCAAAGTTCTGACCCTCACTACCACAGTCCTAGCTTTTCTCCTCTCTTCCTGCCTTTGGCCATGCCTTCTCCCTCCTCTCCTCCTTTGGCTTCCTTTGGCCAACAGTAGCCCAATTTCTGCCAGCACCCTGTTGGCTAACAGTACTGATGAAGGTCATTGTTAACCCAGGCCTCGACCGATCCGGTATGTAAATATTTACTGGTGTCCACATTAATGATTTGGCCAAGTTTTACACCAGATGCCTTTCCTGACGCAACCCTCCCCACTTACCCAGGCTTGGGACCAGCACAAAGAAATGCACTGGCTTGTGCCACAGAGCATACACACAATTAATATTGACATAATTTCAAATGAGTTATCTGTCTACCACCTTTAGTCAGTACTGACCTTATTTGCATTTCCCACATTAACACATTCATGCACCAAAATGAGTGTCAAGATTTCGTATGTCCTGTCTCTGTCAAATGATATGTGAACAAGTTTCAAACCCTACATCCTGTGTACTGTTTCTCTAAGCTCAGTACATTTACACATTATGCCACAGAGACAAGGACTTTGGCAGCTTGAATTTCTTACTGCTGAGGAAAGCATAACAATGCCAGTCTTCATCATGCTATTGATGGCAGTCCAAATAAACATTGTCAGTTTTCACCTTGTGTAGTGAAATATGCAGTTCACTGCTGTTGATCACTGCCAGTCAATGGAGTGGAATGCCAAACACCAAGAAAACAATAAAGAAAAAAAAAGAAAAAAATTGGGAATCAAATACTTTAATGTACATTTTAGATTTTTAACCAACCAAGATAACTTGCAACAAAAACCTGTATGGATTTGAACCCCTCAAAAAAGGTTGTAAAAACAATCATTGAAGAGCATTTCCCATATTTACCACAGACAAAGTCATATATTTTCATATAGATTGCTGTGATGTACTAATAATGTGACATTGTATCAAGTCACATTGAAAGAGAACATTTCATTTGAAAGTAAATGTCAGGATGGTGATATTGACAACAGTTGTTAGGATACCCATGTACTGACACAATATTAAATAAAGACTGCAAACATTGCAGGTGTATTCCTGTCCTTCTTTATGGCATCTAACTCCCTTATTTATGCTGTTTTCCTAGATGCTATTGCTCTTTTATTGCATATGGTATCTGTATCAATGCTTAAAGTACTCCCTTGAGCATGAGCAACATTTCTTACTAAGGGGCAATAACTGTGGTTCTGCGGTCATTAAAGCCAGCATTTGAATGTTTCCCCCTGACACACCCGTATTAAGTGTACATCAAAGAGGGGAGACTGTGAAACCCTGATCGTTCCTGCAGTTAGAGCAATCATAGATACCTGCAAGCCATTAGCAGGTAACACTTCTCAATGCTCATCCTTGCAGTGCTAAGGTGTAGCTCCTTACATTATGTTTACCTTTCTACGTTTAGTGTTGATTGTGGTATTCAGGAATGCTAATGATTTAACACCTCATTTGCATACTCACAGGGTTGACTCTGCACTATGTAAATGTAATTGTGTAGTTAATGCCCTTGTATCATAGTGGGGAAACTGTTTGGCTCCAGAAAGCTTGATACTGCTAAATAAACACAACTTTTGGATAATTATTTACTTTCTACACTGCTGTATTGTCAAGGTATGTTGGTATTTATTTCATATTGCTTTTATTGTAACATTAAAAGGTGAATTGCACTGGCCACTCACAGGCATTTTTTATTTTAATTGTTTTTCTTTCTGCCTTTCTTTTGCCATAGCCATATATGCATTATAAAAAAAATTGCTACATGACTTGTATTTTTAGGTTGTATTTTACTGTTTTACTGATGAGTGTATTATAACTTTGTAGGAATGCCTGGCATTTTTACCTGTGTTAGCAGAAAAAAGTGTTACCTTTGTGGATTTCTACCTGACTGCCCTCAGCAGCAGTGGAGATTGCACTTATGATACTGTCTAAAATTTGTAATGCTTCATTTTAAAATTTTATTGTTAATGCTGTGATGTATTACACAGTTAAACCCATGTTATCTGTATTACAGAACTGTTATACATTGTTGTTCATATTTGTTTTAGAAATATTTTTTGTGGGGGTGGCAGGCTGTCCTAACTTGTTTGTAGTCATAGGGAGCATTAACTTTTCACCTTGTGTAGTGAAATATGCAGTTCACTGCTACTGATCACTGCCAGTCAATGGAGTGGAATGCCAAACAACAAGCAAACAATCATCATCATCATCTTTTGGCTTTTCCCGTTAGGGGTCGCCACAGCGGATCATCTCTTTCCATTTCTTCCTATCCTCTGGATCTTGCTCTGTCACACCAACCGCCTGCATGTCCTCTCTCACCACATCCATAAACCTTATCTTAGGCCTTCCTCTTTTCCTCTTACTTGGCAGCTCCATCCTTAGCATCTTTTTCCCAATATACCCATCATCCCTCCTCAGCACATGTCCAAACCAACGCAATCTCATCTGTATTGCTTTGTCTCCAAACTGTCCAACATGAACTGACCCTCTAATATACTGATTCCTAATCCTATCCATCCTAGTCACACAGAGTGCAAATCTTAACATCTTTAACTCTGCCACATCCAGCTCTGACTCCTGCCTTTTTGTCAATGCCACTGTCTCCAACCCATATAACATAGCTAGTCTCACTACTGTCTTGTAGACCTTCCCTTTCACTCTTACTGGTACCCGTCTGTCACAAATCAATCCTCACACTCTTCTCCACCCATTCCACCCTGCCTGTACTCTCTTCTTCACCTCTCTTCCACATTCACCATTACTCTGAATTGTTGATCCCAAGTACTTAAACTCGTCCACCTTTACCAACTCTACTCCCTGCATCCTCACCATTCCTCTACCCTCCCTCTCATTTACACACATATATTCTGTCTTAGCCCTGCTGACCTTCATTCCCCTGCTCTCTAGAGCATATCTCCACCTCTCCAGAGTCTCCTCAACCTGATTCCTACTCTCACTACAGATCACACTGTCATCTGCAAACATCATAGTCCACAGGGCCTCCTGTCTGATCTCAACTGTCAACCTGTCCATCACCACTGCAAACAACAAGCAAACAATAAAGAAAAAAAAAAAGAAAAGAAAAATTGGGAATCAAATACTTTAATGTACATTTTAGACGTTTAACCAACCAAGTTAACTTGCAACAGAAACCTGTATGGATTTGAACCCCTCAAAAAAGGTTGTAAGAATAATCATTGAAGAGCATTTCCCATATTTACCACAGACAAAGTCATATATTTTCATAGAGATAAAGTGCTGTGATGTACTGATAATGTGACATTGTATCAAGTCACATTGAAAGTGCAACATCTCATTTGAAAATGAATGTCAGAATGGTAATATTGACAACAGTTGTTAGGATTCCAGTGTACTGACACAATATTGAATAAAGACTGCAAACATTGCAGGTGTATTCCTGTTCTTCTTTATGGTGTCTAACTCCCTTATTTATGCTGTTTTCCTAGATGCTATCTCTCTTTTATTGCATATGGTATCTGTATCAATGCTTAAAGTACTCCCTTGAACATGAGCAACATTTCTTACTAAGGGGCAATAGTTGTGGTCCTGCGGACATTAAAGCCAGCATTTGAATATTTCCCCCTGACACACCCATAGTAAGTGCACATCAAAGAGGGGAGACTGTGAAACCCTGATTATTCCTGCAGTCAGAGTAACCATAGACACCTGCAAGCCATTAGCAGGTAACACTTCTCAAGGCTCATCCTTGCAGTGCTAGGGCATTGTGCACATAATCGTGTAGCTCCTTACATTATGTTTATCTTTCTATGTTTAGTGTTGATTGTGGTATTCAGGAATGCTAATGATTTAACACCTCATTTGCATACTCACAGCACTCACAGGGTTGACTCTGAACTATGTAAATGTAATTGTGTAGTTAATGCCCTTGTATCAGAGTGGGGAAACTGTTTGGCTCCAGAAAGCTTGATACTGCTAAATAAACACAACTTTTGGATAATTATCTACTTTCTACACTGCTGTATTGCCAAGGTATGTTGGTATTTATTTCATATTGCTTTTATTGTAACATTAAAATGTGAATTGCCCTGGCCACTCACAGACATTTTTTATTTTAATTGTTTTTCTTTATGCCTTTCTTTTGCCATAGCCATATATGCATTATAAACAATTTGCTACATGACTTGTATTTTTAGGTTGCATTTTACTGTTGTTTGTACAATTATTGCAGATGAGTGTATTATAGCAGAAAAAATGTGTTACCTTTGCGGATTTCTACCTGACTGCCCTCAGCAGCAGTGGAGATGGCACTTATGATATTGTCTAAAATTTGTAATGCTTCATTTTGAATTTTTATTGTTAATGCTGTGATGTATTACACAGTTAAACCCATGTTATCTGTATTACAGAATTGCTATACATTGTTGTTCATATTTGATTTAGAAATATTTTTTGTGGGGGTGGCAGGCTGTCCTAACTTGTTTGTAGTCATAGGGAGCATTAACTTTTAAATTGATGTGTGCATAATGGATGCATGAATTCACACAAAACTGAGCTTACAGCAATTCTGTCTGTGTATCATGTACTTAGTTATGCATCTGTTTCTGTTTCTTCTCAAACCGGGATATGACAGCCAAGAAGAAATATGTACCCTGTAAACCAGCATACACTGATGCAGAAAATGAGGGCATAACACAGGCCTTATGTCACCATGGAGCCTTTCTGTTAGGAAGAGGCAAAGATGATCAATCTGCCCTATACAGGATATGGCAGCAGGTGTTTAACAACATCAATGCCAGCAGAGGGCATGGGAGAACTTACTCTGCCCACTGTAAGGCAGCTGCAATTGCCCTGGAACATGTGGCTACAGGAGGTGGTCCTGCTACTGAAACACCACTAACTGAAGCAAAGGAGGTCCTGTCCACTGTCAGAGACCAGATAGCTCAGCAGAGGGTTCCCAAAGAATCCTTGACATTAGTGCAGATGTGGATGACAGACCTAGAGTATCACATATGCATACATATTTTAGCTGTCTGATATATATATATATATATATATATATATATATATATATATATATATATATATATATATATATATATATACAGAGAGAGAGAGAGTAATAACGGTGAGTCAGACAATGCAGTCATAGAGAAATAGAGGTGGGTAAATTTTTTAGGGGACCCAACTGTTTAATGCATTTTTGTATGAGAACATTTTTAATCTACACTTGTGAAGGAGATTGTTCTCTTTTTCTTGTTTCATTTTGCATTGTGATATTTAATGGCCTTCGTTCCTTTCCCTTCGTCACATATAGGTACTTCTGGATTGCAGGTTGCCAGTCCACCTGCAGATGATAAGCACACATTTAGTTATTGTTATTGCTGTATATAATGCAGATTCAGATCTATATGAGAGTAAAATTTGTGTTGCTTTAGCATCTACTAAAGTTTAACATACCTTTCATATAAGGAAAATATGAGCTCAATGTTATTCTCTATTTTTCTGTTTGTTGCATTTGTTGCTTCTTATCATAGATGATCCTGAGAGTGGAATGTGGAACTCCTACCACCTGATGTTGGAGTATCAGTAGCCTCTGATGGTGATGCTGGTGATGAACAGGCACAGTCTGGGGGTGCAGAGGGTCAGTCTGACAAGGAGGTTGTGGCTTCTACATCCTCTGCCCATATTTTGGACATAGTCAGTATGATTAAGCATGCCCATGACATGGACTCCTCTGATATAGGACAGGTTGAGGGTGACATAGTTGACTGCGGTAGTGTGGTTACTCCGGTTGAGGAGCTGGTTGCTTCTCCCCATAGCCATTGTGAGAACATGGTGCCACACAGGACATTTGGTAGTGGCGCCCAGAGAAGGCCTGCTGTCCACCCTCCTCCTGATGCTGATGTGTCATTATGTGCCACCGGATGTATGTGTAGTTCCATAGTCGAGGTGCAGGCACATTCCAGCAGGGCCTCAGAAGAGATAGTGTGACTACTATACATTGTGCATTCTGACATGCATGACTTCCTGAACCATGTGGGCAACTTCTTGGACAGGATGAACAATACACTGGATCTGAAAGTGTCTGTGATGGAACTTCTGTTAGGGGAAGGTGGTCATCCACATGGCCATAGAGCCGCTACATCTTTTGATGTTAGCAGACATGGCCATGCAAGATTCTATTCCACAAGTGACACTATATCCACTGCTTTGTCAGTAACTGTAGTGTCTGCATCCAGATGTGGTAGGCCATGGGGTCATGGTCTTGGAGTTAGTCATGAGGAAAGCTTGTCCAGCAGACATCTGTCACATTCATGTAGCACCCCAACTTCTAGCCAGGTCCATGGAAGTAGCAGTGCAACTCCTGGCAGAGCTGGTTCTCATGGTCAGGAGAGATGATGCCAAACTGACTACCCTACTATGCATGGCGCATACCTGTCCAAGATGCCAGAACATGGTGCTAGTACAGTGCTTGATTGTGTTCACACAAACACACACACATATTGGAAAAATAATTTCACTTGCCCATATCACCTCACACATATGCAAACTATCTAAACAGTACTATTCAGTGCTATACATCTATTGTTACTGTCTATGAACACTGTATACTCTGATACAGATACGTGCTTCATACTTGCACATACTCCATAGGTAAATATTAGACTATCTGCTCATGTGGGTCATTTTAAGTGTGGCCAATTTTCCTCAAACGCTGTACCTTGTGTCTGTGAGGTTTACACCTTATTATGAAAATTCTCCACTTACTGCTTTTATGTCAGCTTAGTCCTGTACCCCCCACCCCCACCCAGTGCAATTGATAATGACCGTGCCCTGCACTTTACATGTCTTTGTGACTTAGAGCTCCAAATATGTGTGATACATTCAATGGATAGCTAATGCTTGGTTATTCACATGCTTACACTTATCAATAGATATTGCAGAAGAAAAGTTTTTGATTTCTTGCTCCTATTCATTTGTGAATGATTGATTAATAATTGTTGAACTTCATTGTATTTCAGTTATTATTGTCATTAAAGTAATGGAAGCATTAGGTACTTCAGTCTTGCTTCTTGGTGTAGGTTTACAAATGAGGATATGATTGATCTGTCCCATGTTTTATAGACGGTGATCAATTGAAATGCTTGATACACATTATTTGTTCTAATATGTAACTGTACATTGCAAAAATTTGACACAGGAAATATTACCGACATTTTTTATTTATTTTTATTTATTTTTATTTTACATTTGTTGACCGGGCTAGTCCAACTGGACACATGTCCATTTTCAGTAGAGGCCTGGGAGATAAGCTCCAATTACGGTAATAATTCAGGAAATAAAAATGTAATACATTGTTGATGGAGATTAACATCAAGAACTTGAGTACAAAGTTTACTAAAACAATACAGTACTACTAGAAGCATATTTACATAGGAAAGGGTTTGGCATTCATCATGTAGAAGATAAGGAAAAAAGAACAGATGTTCTCTTTACAAGTTCCAGATTTACCTTGTCATTATTGCAGGTACAAATTGTTTCCTTAGAGGCTGTCCCTGTCTGATGACATCAGAACACAGTCATTACATGATTGAGTAAAAGTTGTGAAATCTGACAGGTATCAATTTTCTTATGTATATGTGCATGGAATCTTTGGCTTTGACCTATGTAGTGATTGTGTGTGCTATCCTTTGCCTCTTAGCCAAAGCCAGGGCATACTATGCACATCTCCATCTGCCTGCACCATCTGCAGCTGGTGGTTATCCCTCAGACTCCTCATGTGTACCTACTGTTGCTGCTGCTGGCCTTGCCTGTGCTCCTTAAAACTGTGGTCCTGCCTCCTACTGTCTTTGTTGAAGCTGTTTCCTAAAAATTATATCATGCAACATGACACAGACTACGTATATTGGCAGAGTTGCCTGGGTCATACTGCAGTGTACCTCCTGATGTGTCTGGACACTGGAACCTTGATATAAGCAATCCAAACACACATTCTATGATATTCCTAGTTTGAGCAGGGGCCTCATTGTATCCTTAAGCAGTGGGGCTATGTGGGTTTCTCATGGGTGTGAGGAGTCTAGGTTTAGATGCCACGTCTAGCAAATCTAGTGTACAGCTTGCAGGTGTGCCATATGTGTCAGTCATGGAAATTACCTGGGTTACCTGCACAGACATTGTAGATGATCCCTTGGACATTATTATCAACCAGGCTGTGTATAGAGTGGAAACCTTTTCTGTTGATGTACTTCTTTCCCTGTTCCCCAGATGGGGCTTTTATTTCTATGTGTGCAATCTATGGCCCCCAGTACTTCAGGGAAGTGTGCTACTGCATCAAATTCCTGCATTCTTCTTGCTCTGTCCTGTGGGGGGTGTGGGGAATAAATGTGATCCCTTGCATGTAGTAGCATTGCATCTAAAAACTGATGTAATATTCTTGAGGCTGATGCCTGTAACACCCCTAATATATCACCTGTGGGCCTCTGAAAAGTACCAGTAGCTAGCATATGTAATGCTAAATATACCTTTGTCTCCACTGGGATGGGTTCTCCATGATTTACTTAGGGCCTGAGGTGGGGGCAGCAGAGGTTGTATATTTCATTTCCTGTCCACCCTATATCTTTCAGCAATTTCTGTGTTATTCAGTCCATAATAAGTCATATGGGGTCTAAACACATTTCATCATCTTGTCCCAAGTCTGGCAGCAACAGCAGCAGCTGTTGTTATGTCTTTTGGCTTTTCCCGGTTAGGGGTCGCCACAGCGGAACTCCAGTCTGCTAATGATTGGCAGTAGATTTTTACGTGCCAAGTTGCCAGCCCTGATACACAACCTTCAACAAAGGTACGCCCATTCACACATGTCTCCACACAGAAGACGATCTAGCTGAGAATCGAACAGGACAACGTCTTACTGTGAGGCGACAACGCTACCACAGCACCACCACCGCAGTCATGTGCAACATAATTATAGCAGCAGCAACTTCTAACATTTTTTTTTCCTAAGTGAAATTGTGCTGTATTCCAAAGAGTTTTAGTGTACAGGGAAAAAGGTTACACTGAGTGCACATGATGGCTTTATAGCTTCCTGAATAGCTGCACCATATTTTATTGGTTAATTAGCATGTACTTCAGCTCTTTATGCTGTCATTAGCATATTCTGGCATTTATCTATGTTTAGTGGCTCTACATGAATACCAAACGGCACTTTTACATGTTGGTGGCACACTGCACTGCCAACACGTTAACTACACTTCTTGTAGCTGTTAAAGAGTCGGGCCCATCTTGTTAACATGAAGTACCTTTCAAAGTCATTACTTGTCCAGACTCGGCTTCCTGTTGCCATTTTACAGATACCATCCACCCTTCTATGCCAGGAAGACAACCTGCCATCCTGGTCATTATTTAGGATAGTCTTCTAGCAGTCTGTATCCATTACTGAGACAAGTACCACAGGTCACTGAAGCTACTCTTATATGATCTGCCACTTTAGCAGATAATCACCCTTCAGCATGATTTTGATTTGCTGTTACAATGAGATGAGTTTACTTATTCCACAGACTTACTTATTTTTTTACTTGTAAATCATTCAGTGGTACCAGCTACACTCATTCTGTGAAATGTATTTAGGTCAAATAGATAATGAACATAGGATCCTCTCGAAGTGAACAAGCAGAAATTCCAGAAGCATCAGTTGCCAAAATAAAAAGACATTGGGGAACATGACGTAGATCACTGTTTCCCATAGTTAATTATTGCATGTGCAATTTCTAACTGTATGCCAACAATGATTCTCATCTTTTTGGAAGATTTCAACTTTCCTTGAGTTGGTACAACCATGCAGTTAGCATATATAATCTTGGTGAATATGAGCGGCTTGCTTAAAGTTAACTTTTTTTGCCTTATGTTTTTCAGGTATTCATTTTTGGCATTTCTGATGCTTGGGGTTGTGCAGTTCAGCATTCCATAGCAGAACCATAAACATATAAATTGGAAATGCATCCATTCTGGTTTGTTTTCTTTGTTGTTTACTGTCATTTTTCTTCACAGACAACTGTCATAATCGTGACTAATTATTATAAGAGCAACATAATTTGCTTGCTGATCATGAAATTAATACTGGACACATCTCTGTGTGATTTATAGCATTTCAACATTATATAGTGCTCATTCTTACAGAAAAATAAATAAGAAGTCCATAGAGCTATTTCATATTCCCATTGTAAATTAAGTCTGCAGCACTATAGATCAAGCAAGCTTTTGAAAGGGGCATTTGAAGCTAGACATTATGGTGATCTATTATTTTTTGTCAGTTTAGAGATCCTTTCTGTTAAAAAGTCTCTGTATCAAGTAGCCCAGGGCATTAAGAACACTAATGTGATACATGATCCATTGTCTGTAAACCTGGCTTTTATTTTGCCCCTCCCCAAAATATAGCAACACAGACTACAGCATATCATATTAACAACAAGCGTTATAACACAGATGGATTTTTAAAAGTTGTCTTTACCATCTATTTGATAAGTGAAATTATAATAAAAAGTATATTTTACGTACTTAGGCCAGCTAGATATCTGTCCTTAATTATTATTGTGTAGATTTACTACTTAGACAATATACCACTTAGAGATTTAGTTAACAACAAAACAATCAAGAATATTACAGGAACTTTCATGTATGAAAGTGAAGAAGATTTCATCCAAAGAAAGACGGATTGGACAAAAGCTTATTTTCCACAAGGACATGAAACTTTTGTCATGCTGTTTCTTTACATTATCTTGGTCAACAGACAAGCCTTGCTGGATATTTTATGAAAGTATAAAGCAAATGCAATAGTACAGAAGTGGATGGTCACTATGCTATGTCAGCTGAGTTGTGTTATTTGAAAAAATAACAATGATTGTTTTCTAAGCTATGAAGAGACAGCTTTGCTGTATTCTCATTGTGTTATCTGACCAACAGCTATGCATTAGAATCTAACAATCATAAGTCTTATTGTCTAGAAAGTCACCCAGTTACCTCACTAAATACTAAAAAGTGTAGGACCTAAATTTTGTTTATACAGGAGTATTATGATGACCCAAATGCCACTTAGTGCACTATCTTAGCAAAACAGATCAGCTTCTGAATTGACAGCATATTCATTACTGTACGCAATTAGATCAAGTTCGATGATTTCCTGAATTACCAAGTTATGCACTGCAGCATCTTGTAAGAAACATGTTATGTGCCCCTACTGACTTGGAATTTGACAAAATGTATATTTAAGATTCCCTGACTAAGAATTGCAGATGCTGGCACAAACGATTCCTACTGTAGTCTTCCTAGATTATAAATCAGAAAGTGTAGTCCCCTCCATATGCAGCCAAGTAGTTTTCCAGCTTATGATTTATTCATTTGTTTTGTAAATAGTGACATTTTGCTAAAGAAGCACTGTCTATCCATACTGTACAGCAAGAAATCAGATGGGAATAAAAGGTATGCACTGTGTTACATGCTAGCCCACTACTAACCACATAAAGATGTAAATAATTATACAAAGTGTGAGGTGCTGCATCACTAGTTTTTTTCCCTTTTTTCCTTTTAATTTTTGTGAAGTGACTAAACAGACACTGTGATGGGAAATGTCAGTTAAAAAGCAAGCTAATTCAGTAGGAGTAGAGTGATAGATGGCTTAGCTGATATAGGATGAGGGTAATTTTTTTCCAGTGCTTACGATAAGCAAAGTGATCAATGTGACAGGGTGGGGTTCTCGAGCATTAATTAATTCAAAACAGTTTGTTTTCAGCTCAAAATAGAAATACATTGACATATCTTAAACTTGTGGCTAAGTAGTGTATTTTTTCTTTTTGCCTGATTTGTTTCTCACAAACCACACTTCTATAATTCAAGGAAAAGAAATTCAGACAGTGTTAAAGGAATGCATTTAGATAAAATATAGACCACAACTTTAAAAGAAGTGAAGTAGTTTAATGTGTTTCATTTAATGAAACATATATTATACAAATAGCAAATAGGATACACAAGAAATTAATGCATATCTGAGTCAGTGTTAGCTTAGGTAGACATTAAAGATCCTATGGCATTTATCAAAAAAGCAAGGGACTTTATAAACAAAACAAAAAAAAAAATCAAAAACTAAACTGGTAAACAGACAAGCACAGAAAAGCCAGAAAAAATCTATTAATATGCACACAGTAATAATTGTCATAAAAGGCAGACAGCCTTCCTATACTCACAACTATTTCGTTGGTATTCTTGAAACAAACAGGACATGTCCATCCCACTATTATTACTAGAAAAACATAACCTACCATCATTTCCTAGATGACAAAATAGGGAGTTATACCCTCCAAGATTTGTTAGCTGTAAATCATCACTCTCAGATAAACAGAATAGTTTACACTTGATTTTCTTGCATTGTATCTAGAGCTAACAAAGCCAGTATTATAGA
Organism: Protopterus annectens; assembly: GCF_019279795.1. NCBI lineage: Eukaryota > Metazoa > Chordata > Ceratodontiformes > Protopteridae > Protopterus > Protopterus annectens. The sequence goes on from NC_056740.1 coordinate 242,555,253, forward strand.
AAACAAAACTGCAGCAGAACTGCTAATGCTACCACAGAAATAAAAATAAAACATAACATTCCATGAGCAAGGACTAAAGCTAGACCAGACCATGTGATACATACCAAAATTGAAAACTGAATAGTAGGAATATAAAATCCTGCAGCCTGCCACACACCGGAAATTAGTGTATCCATACCTTTAACAAATCAAACAACTTGAACAGTGCAGTAAAAATGGTCACTAGTCTCAATATTTCATTAATGGTAGCTGTGGTGGTGCAGAGGTTAGCGTTGTCACCTCACAGCAAGAGGTTATCCTGTTCGATTCTCGGCTGGAGTGCCTTCTGTGTGGAGTCTACATTTCCTCCCCATGGTCGAGTGACATTAAAGACATGCAGGTAGGAGCGAGTGTGAATGGGTGTGTCTTTTTTGAAGGTTGGGCATTGGGCTGGCAACTTGGCACCGTAAAAATCCACTGCCAATCATTAGCAGACTGGAGTTCCACTGTGGCGACCCCTAACCAGGAAAAAACAAAAGACCTTTAGTCTCAATATTTCATTAACCTGAGGAAAAGTACAGAGCATCTCTTCTTCCAAATGTTTGCATATGACATTTGGTTTAGTAGACTGCCAAAAGACAAAACCTATACAGAGTATATCATATAGTAAGACATGCAAAGAAGTAATAACCTTGTCTTATTAAGAGTAACTATCTGCTCATTCAGGTGGACTTCTGTACATTTCACTACTTAACTCTGCAGAATAGAGCTTCCATGTATTATGACATCATAGGAAGAGAATGAACATATAGCCAGAATAAAAAAAGATATTGTTCAAATAGATGAGTAAAGAAGAAGCTTTAACTTTCTTTGAATTAACTTGTCTTCATCTATCCAGTCAAGAGGGTAGTCACATGACACCACTAACTGTAATAGGTGGGAAATAGCCCATGGACACATTAGGACAAAATATACTACTTAATGGTCCACATCTCTCTCTCCTTCTTTAATACCCACATTCACAATGTCCCTCACAATTGGATTTAAATCTTCTTCTTCTTTCGGCTGCTCCTGTTAGGGGTCGACACAGCAGATCAACTGTTTCCATTTCTTCCTGTCCTCTGTATCTTGCTCTGTCACACCAACCACCTGCATGTCATCTCTCACCACATCCATAAACCTTATCTTAGGCCTTCTTCTTTTCCTGTTACCTGGCAGCTTCATCCTTAGCATCTTTTTCCCAATATACTCTGCATCCCTCCTCAGCACATGTCCAAACCAATGTAATCTTGCCTCTCTGGCTTTGTCTCCAAACCTTCCAACTTGGGCTGTCCCTCTAATATACTTATTCCTAATCCTGTCCATCCTCATCACACCCAGTGCAAATCTTAACATCTTCAACTTTGCCACGTCAAGCTCTGACTCCTGCCTTTTTGTCAATGCCACTGTCTCCAACCCATATAACATAGCTGGTCTCACTACCCTCTTGTAGACCTTCACTTTCACTCTTTCTGGTACTTGTCTGTCACAAATCACTCCTGACACTCTTCTCCACCCACTCCATCCTGCCTGTACTCTCTTCTTCACCTCTCTTCCACACTCATCATTACCCTGAACTGTTGATCCCAAGTACTTAAACTCATCCACCTTTGCCACCTCTACTCCCTGCATCCTCACTATTCCTCTATCCTCCCTCTCTTTCACACACATATATTCTGTCTTAGTCCTGCTGACCTTCATTCCTCTTCTCTCTAGAGCATATCTCCACCTCTCCAGGGCCTCCTCCACCTGTTCCCTACTCACACTATAAATCACAATGTCATCTGCAAACATCATAGTCCACGGGGAGTCCTGTCTGATCTCGTCTGTCAACCTGTCCATCACCATTGCAAATAAGAAAGGGCTCAGAGCTGATCCTTGATGTAATCCCACCTCCACCTTAAACGCATCTGTCACTCCCACCGCAGACCTCACTGCTGTCACACTACCCTCATACATATCCTGTACCACTCTTGCATACTTCTCTGACACTCCCGACTTCCTTGTACAATACCACAACTCCTCTCTAGGCACCCTGTCATATGCTTTCTCTAAATCCACAAAGACACAATACAACCCCTTCTGACCTCCTCTGTACTTCTCCATCAACACTCTCAGAGCAAACAATGCATTTGTAGTGTTCTTTCCTGGCATGAAGCCATACTGCTGATCACTAATCATCACCTCCCTTCTTAACCTAGCTTCCACTACTCTTTCCCATAACTTCATGCTGTGACTGATCAGTTTAATCCCTCTGTAGTTACTACAGCTCTGCACATCATCCTTATTCGTAAAAATCGGTACCAAAACACTTTTTCTCCATTTCTCAGGCAGCCTCTCACTTTCCAAGATTTCATTAAACAATCTAGTTAAAAACTCCACTGCCATTTCACCTAAACACCTCCATGCTTCCACAGGTATGTCATCTGGACCAACAGCCTTGCCATTCTTCATCTTCTTCATAGCTATCCTTACTTCCTCCTTGCTAATCCACTGCACTTCATGATTCACTATCCCCACATCATCCAACCTTCTCTCCCTCTCATTCTCTTCATTCATCAACCCCTCAAAGTACTCTTTCCATCTGCTCAACACACTCTCCTCGCTTGTATGTTTCCCTCATTATCCTTTATCACCCTTACCTGCAGCACATCTTTACTAGCTCAGTCCCTCTGTCTAGCCAATCAGTACAGGTCCTTTTCTCCCTCCTTAGTGTCCAACCTTTTATACAACTCTTCATATGCCTTATCCTTAGCTTTCACCACCTCTCCCTTTGCCATGCACCTCATCTCCTTATACTCTTGTCTACTTTCTTCATCTCTTTGACAATCCCACTTCTTCTTCGCCAACCTCTTTCTCTGTATTCTCCTGTACTTCTTCATTTCACCACCAGGTCTCTTTGTCCTCCTTCCTCTTTCCAGATGTCACACCAAGCACCTTTCTAGTCATCTCTCTTACTAGCTATGCTGTGGTTACCCAGCTATTCGGTAACTCTTCACTGCCACCCAGTGCCTGTCTTAACTCTTCCCTTAACATCACCTCACAATTACCCTTTTTCAATTTCCACCCTTTGATCCTTGGTGCTGCCCTCACACTCATCCTCCTCTTCTTGATCACCAATGTCATCCTACAAACCACCATCCTATGCTGCCTAACTACAAATTCCCCTGCCACCACTTTACAGTCTCCAATCTCCTTCAGACTGGCCCTTCTACATAAGATATAGTCCACCTGTGTGCATCTTCCTCCACTCTTGTATGTCACCCTACGCTCTTCCCTCTTGTTAAAATACATATTCATCACAGCCATGTCCACTATCTCAAAAAATTTTAAACACTGCAAAAGCTGATATGGCTTCCTAGACCTGAATAACAAAAGTATTTCCCTCACATACAGAAACAAAGGCATAATGCATTTTTTTTAATCAGGAACATTTTCTTACAGTGTCATACTTTTAGTTTCACTCCTTTGTGACAAAAAACCCTTCTCATTCTGACTGTAAGGCACCATCCCATTTGCTCACAACTATATTTGTTATAGTACAGACCAGTGCCAACACTTTAAGAGATGCTGTATCGAATATCATACCAAAATGTACTATTTTACTCCATCAGGTTCTTGTATATTTGGTGCATATCTGTACCAATTTCAAAGCCAAGTATGTAGTTATTCAGTTTAGTAGCCATGATAATCCATCTAGACTTAATTCAGTAGTACTGGATACTTGAGAGAAAAGCTCCAACATGCATTAAAAGCACATTTAAAAAGTTCTTTAAAACACAAACATAAAAACACATTTAATAGAGAGTATCACTATATACACAAGTAAAAAATATATAAAGCATTGCTTAGCATGTCTACTGGTGGGTTCTCCAGAGAGACTGATTTTCTCCCACCTTCCAGTCTGCCAAATGATTTTGACATTAAACTGTCCATGTATATTTGCATTACTCTTGCCTTGTGACCTGGGTCATGGATGGCAAAAGATCTGTGGTCTACCCACTTACTATGTTAAATGCTATATAAATAATAGAGAATATTACTATATATACAAATAGAACAAACAAAGTATCACTATATATAAAGTGGATATAAAAAGTATTCACACCCCTGTTAAAATGCCAGGTTTTTGTGATATAAAAAAGAGACCACAATAAATAATTTCAAAACGTTTCCCACCTTTAATGTGACCTATAACCTGTACAATTCAATTGAAAAACAAACAAGTCGTTTGGGGAAAAAATATAAAAATTAAAAAACGTACAATAAGCCGGTTGTATAATTGTGCACACCCTTAAACTAATACTTTGTTGAAACACCTTTTGATTTAATTACAGCATTCAGTCTTCTTGGGTAGGAGTCTATCAGCATAGCACATATTGACTTGACAATATTTGCCCACTCTTCCTTGCAAAAGTGCTCCAATTTATCAGATTGCAAGGGCATCTCTTGTGCACAACCCTCTTCAGGTCACTCCACAGATTTTCTATTGGATTTAGGTCTGTGCTCTGTCTGGGCCATTCCAAAACTTTAATTTTCTTCTGATGAAGCTATTCTTTTGTTGATTTGGATGTATGCTTGGGGTCATTGTCATGCTGAAAGGTGAAATTCCTCTTCATCTTCAGATTTCTAGCAGATTCCTGAAGGTTTTGGTCCAAAAGTGACTGGTACTTAGAACTGTTCATAATTCCCTCCACTTTGACTAAAGCCCCAGTTCCAGCTGAAGAAAAGCAAGCCCAAAGTATGATACTGTCACCACCATGCTTCACCATGGGGATGGCGGTCTTTTGGTTATGCAAAGTGTTGTTTTTGAGCAAAACATACCTTTTGAAATTCTGACCAAAAAGTTCAACCTTGGTCTCATCAGACCATAACTCATTTTCCCACATGCTTTTGGGTGATGTGATGTATTGTTTTGCAAATTTTAGCTGGGCCTGGATATTTTTCTGTGTAAGAAAAGGCTTCTGTCTTGTAACCCTACTCCATAGTCCAGACATATGGAGAATACAGGAGATTGTTGTCACATGTAGTACACAGCCAATACTTGCTAGAAATTCCTGCAGCTCCTTCAGTGTTGCTGTAGGTCTCTTGGCAGTCTCCCTGACCAGTTTTTGCCTTGTCTTTTCATCAGTTTTGGAGGGATGTCCAGTTCTTTGCAACGTCACTGTTGTCCCATATTTTCTCCACTTTTTGATGACTGTCTTCACTGTGTTCCATGGTATATCCAATGCTATGGAAAGTTTTTTGTACCCTTCTCCTGACTGATACCTTTCAACAATGAGATCCCTTTGATGTTTTGTAAGCTCTCTGCAAGCCATGGCTTTTGCTGTAGCAGGCAACTGAGTAAATGTCAGGAAAATCCTACTAGGACAGCTGAACTTTATTTGGGGATAATCAGAGTCTCTTTAATTGATGGCAGGTGTGTACCAAAGAAGACTGAATGTTGTAATTAAATCAAAAGGTGCTTTAACAAAGTATTAGTTTAAGGGTGTACACACTTATGCAACCAGCTTATTGTCCAGTACATGTCTGAAAGATGTCTCAAGAATGGAAAAAGGGGTCAAGGATGGCTGGATGGATGGACATGTCTGAAACAAAAAATAAATGTTATAAAAGTTTTACCTGGCATTGTTTCATTGTTCATTTATTTTCCTGCTGTTATAGAATTAAAAGCCGCATGTCAGATATGAGTTAGTCATTTTCTCTCTTTATCCTTTGCTTGACAGTCCAATATAGTACTGTAGTGTTTACAATAGAAATAACTGTATATATTGCAACAGTTTTATCCTTGCAATTGTATATATTTTACTTCTTACTTCACAGGTCTTTACTGAAAATGGGCCACTACCATTTGGACAACTGGGTTAACAAAACACAAATACATTTATAAGTAATCACTCTTAGTTACTGTTGTATTACCTTAACTGCTATAAAAGTGTACATACGTATGCCATGTACAAGGTATGACACACTAATGTATGTTGAATGACAGGGTGCCATAGTGATGTATTTGCATGTGTGTGGCAATAGTGATGAATAACACAGAGAATGTTTTATGTCTAGGGGCTTGGATTCACAGATTAGTGCAGTACACCTGTGCAGTGCTAATTCTGAGGTACTTGTTGCTTGCAGCATCCCAAATATGATTATGGATTCAATAGGCAAAGGACAGTGCCTGCATGATGATCTGCAAATCTCATATCAGCACTATGGTAACAAATCAGAAGAGCAGTATTACTAGGGCACATGGGATGGCATGCACGACAATCTTCTGTACTCAAAACAGAATAAGAGGATACATACAGCACCATAGCATTTAGCAACAGCCAACAGCACAAAGCATCAGGCAGGGTAGCATAGTGAAGCACAGTAGTCAACAGAAGCAACAACATAGGTGTTCACACTACAGTGGCCACCATGTTTACATTGTAAATGGTGAGGAAAAGGTTTAGGTAGGAAAATAGGAAAGGGGAATACATCAAAGAGAGGGAAAGAAACAAGGATTGTCAATATGGATGGGGGGAGGAAGGGTATTTTTGCACCCAAGACTATACCTTAGTTTTGGAAGCTTGAAAAAAAAAATATTTACTGTGTGATGACATGTTTTGTCTGGCACTTGAGCACAGGGATAAGGCTTTGAGTTGTAGATTTCGTGGTGCACGATTTGATTCTCTCAGCTCTAATTTACCTACTGTGTTACCTTAGCAAGTCACTTAACCAGTTATTCTTCCTGGGCTGTCCCTGAAAAGGGGTTAGGTGTCCAGTGAGCTTACCAGATTAACAACTGTGCATTTATTTATTTTTTGCCAATGAGCATGCTTTTTAATGTTTATTAATTGGGAGAATGGCCTTTGATGCATGCAACTCTCAATGAACGGACACAGAGTCTTGTATGTATAGCCCATTCTGCCTGAAACCAGGTGACCCTGTGGGAAAGTACCCTCACAGGAACCATTAGTGAAGATATGATGTGTGCCAAATGTATGAATCTTGTGAACTGTTAAAAACTGTTAAGGTGGTATGAGGATACAGTATAGATAATGTCATGAACATTACAGAACACCTGGATGTTCAGGGAGTTGTGGCCCTTCCTATTTATGTATCACTGTGTGTTTGGATCAGATAGGGCCTAAACAGCATTGTGCGCAATCTATGGTGTCCAAGACTTTAGAAAACTGTGCGGTCTCACAGAATACACATATGGTGTTGTTCCTCTCTTCTGCTGTCCATAGAAAACAGGTATACTTCTTCATTTGCTTTAATATACCATAGAGAAAATAACATAGGGGAACTGGTTAACTCTTCACAATGCAGAAGCTTAAAGTATACATAACATGTCTTTCATATGTCACTGGAAATTCTCTGTAGCTATGATTGTCAATGTTACATAAAGCTTTGTATTCATAGAAATGGGCATAATAAATATATCTCTTAATTCAGCTCATGGCTGACAAAGTTCAGCTAAGTCCCACAGTGTATTTCTAAACACTGTGCAGTGATCAATTGCCTGCAAAATCTATCGTTTCTTGACAGGCAAATCACTGTGTTGTCTTTGTTGGCAAGGTGGACATGACAGGCAGCATTTCCAGCAATGGCTGTGATGGAAATTACCAACATATGCTGTTGAGCTACTGCTACTGCTGCTATGTCTGACATTGCTGATGTAATGTAGCCCATAAACTGCAGTGTTCAAAATGGATGGATGTGGGCACATAATGCACTTCTGAATCAGTGTATCATCTTGGCCTCCTGTATTAGCATTTTCTGGGGTGTAAATCTGTATGAGCTTTCTCATTTACATGTCATTATAAGCTCATTTGCATTCTGTATACATTAGTGCCTTTGAATTGCTAAAACACTGTATGTAGTTGCTTCCAGTGCTATTTTGTGCTGAAAATTGCATTACCTTCTACAAGTCCCAACCATGAGTTTTGTAACCATGTCTTTTCTTTTTGATGGTGTACAAAGAAAGAAAAAAAAAGAAGAAATCAAAGAAGAGGATAGTTAATTTAGGTAGTGGGAGATGCTTAGTGTTAAAGTGCCCCAATCATGCTAATTCAGTACAGTGATGCAGTCATCTAAAAAAAAACTCATATAACAGACTAACCTACTAGTGGATAAATGAATAATGCTTGCACATGCAACCTCATTAACTGGACTGTACAAATGATTAAACTAATTCTGTTGCACTTAACCTTGTGAAGGAGCATTTGAAAAGAATAAGAAACAATCACCCATATGTAACTCAGCTGGTGTGTGTAAAAAATGGGCTTGTAAGTACCAACAGCACATGCATGGGCTAAATAATTCACCATGTAAACTGAACCATAAAATGTGCAACAGTTAGACTATAACAAAAAAAAAAAAAAAAGAAAGAAACTGTCTCAACAATCTAGAAAAGGCATACATCAAACTCCACAAAAATTAACAATACACAATCCAGAATGGACACTTACGTGATACATGGTTAGCACAGACTTTACATTACAAATTATATGAAACAATCCATGTGTCAAGACAGACAAACCAAACAAAACAGCATCAGTGGTACAACAGATAGCACACTTGCCTTTGGTGCAGAAGGCTGTTGGTTTTATCCCTGCACCAGGTAGATCGACTGCTGTACTCCTGAGTGTGCCATCCTTTGGATGAGATGTTAAACCAAGGCCTGATCTGCTTGGATTGGTGATAGCTCAGATGGATGTAAAAGATCCCACAGCACCTATTGAAAAGAATAGGGGTCTTTTATTTAACAAATCTTAAATATTTACAATATAAACTGAATAAATAAAATAATATTTCCATTATTTACAATATTATACACAAACTATTTACACTGACCTCACATTCACTTTTTATATTCAATATACATTTACATCTGACCCCACCCACTCTACTTTCCACAACCAAAATCTTATTTTTTAACATTTCTGAAAAATTCCATTTAGCATTATACATAATTTCTTTCACTCTTTGGTTCCAAATTATCCATATAACATTAAATATTTTCATCTACATTTTCAATAAACAGTTTGTCTTTATCTTTATAAAAAACATATCCAGTCATATCCATATTAATATTTTTGTATCCTTAATTTCATCTAAATAATGATTCTTGTATTAGTCCATAATGTATCAATTCTTTTATATTTCAAAAAGACATGTTCAGTAGTTTCTACTTTATGACAATAATTACATATTCTTTCACTATATATATATATATATATATATATATATATATATATAGCATGTTTGCTTTGACTGGTGATTTCCTTAACAAGTCTCCATAAAAGTCATGACATTCTACTCTCTTTTTAAATATATAATTTCTGCCCTTTATTGCTCTGATTTTCACTTCATCCAGTTCTTTCCATGGGTATACATAAAAATATTTCACTGTTACTTTTTTTACCACTTTTTTCTTTCATCTTTTTAATCTTCTATACTTATTTTCCTCACCACAGTGTTCTCTTGATATGCTTTCATTTCTTCCTTCATATATTATTTTACTCTTCACAAGTTTTCATCAGATCCCATATTTTTATATTTGTATTTCAACAATAGACTTATTAAATTACTATTTTTCCTTTAACCATTTAAGTATTTTATATAGTGTAATGAAACTGCAAATTACCCTGAATTTATAAGTCCTAAACCACCATCCTCTTTTGCTACATATGGCACACCTCTCTTTACAGGATTAAGATGAGATCCTCATATAAAGGAGAAGATAGTATTAATAATATCTTGTTCAATTGACAATGGCATACTAAACAGGCCAGCTCTATATGAATATTTCTTTATGCAACAAAGTTAAGCAAATAAACATTTTTCTTGAAAAAAAAGTTTAAAAGACCTCCAAAAAGAACACATATTTTTGATTTTTTTTCATAAAATTTTCCTCATTGCAGTAATACAGCTTGTTTTCTAAATATAACATCTAATAACTTTATTTCTTGAGAAATGAATTCAATTCCTTTAATTCCAGTTTCATGCCCTACACCTTTACTTTTTTCCTGTGTTCAAACACATACTTATTTTATCCAAACACAAATTCACCTTGCTTTTAACTTCTTTCATTCCAGTCAAATTCTTTGTAATGATGTCAACTGCATATGATACCATTATAGGTACATCAATACTTTCCTTTGTTCTATATCTAACTTTACCATCTACTGAATTAATGTAACTAGTTATTGTTTCATAACTAATAAAACTATAATGTTATTAAAACTACATACCTACATGCTTTAAACTTCTTTTAATTCTTATTTCTTCATTCAGTCATCCATTAAAATAATTTTAATTTTGTTCAGTGTGTATGCTGTAACACGCACATTTCTTATTTTCATACTTAAATTATAAGCTTTGAATATACCCCATAACATATTATGCTGAATAGTGTCAAAAGTGTGCTTATATTGCCTACCATAATTAAAGTCTTTTCTTGTCTATTTAGTATGTCATTTACAGTTTCTCTAAAAATCATTAATAATTCTTGATACCCTTTTCTTTAAACACTATATATTGAATGTAATAGAATATTCTTAAGTTTTGATTCCATTCTTTTCTGTAGTATTTTCATAAGGATTTTATAGTCAGTATTATTCAAAACAATAGGCCTCCAATTTCTTACATCTTTTTTTCTCACCTTTTTTCCATACAATTTAAAAAATTCCATTACATAATTCCTTATATTTAAATGCTTGTTGAACCACTTGCTCATTTAATAGTTCTATGAAATGCATTTTGTGATGTACTGTCATGTTCTTATACATTTGATATTCTAAGCCATCAGGACCTGATGCTGTATGCATATTAACTTGTCTTAATACTATATTCAGTTCTTCTAATCTTATATTTTCTTCCAAATCAATATTTTCTTGTGTAGAGAAAGCACTTGCTTTCTATGATATCATTTGTTCTTTAATATATTTAAATACATCTTTTATATATTCTACAACAATACTCATTATATCTCTTTGGTCTTTTTGTACTATCCTTTTTTGTGTATTAAGTCTCCCATAATACTGTCTTCCTTAACTATTTTATTTAAATAAGGAGCTATTGCTTCTTTTTTACCTTGTAGAAAATATCCTTGTTTATGCAACATATATATTTTTTATTTTCTTGATTTATTGCATATAACTCTTTTTATTTCTCAAAATATTTATTTTCATTCCTTTCTAAATTTTTAAAAAAGTTTTTCACTTAACTTGCTATAACTCTTTTTAACTTCCTTTATCTTATTAACCTGCCATCCTTGATAACATCTTTTATACTTCTTTTTTAAAGACATCCAACATTCCGACCAATTTTTAAAGAACTGCTGCATAGTTATGTGATCTTCCCATAATTTTAACTTTCTTTTTTCAACCTCACTACCCACTCTACCTTAATAATTCTTTTTAGACCTTTTCCTGTCTTAAAATTACTAACTTTATTTCTGAATTCTATCTAGATACCTATATGGTCTGAAAAACCTGTGTCTAATGTACCCTGAGTAGCATCCTGCCTTCGCGCAGAATGATACCACAGTATAAGGATAAAATGATTAACTTCAACAATTGTCTAAACTTCTGATATCATTCAAAGCGGTTCCAGTATCTGTCTGCCTGGGATGATATGATCGACAAACCACAAGGCTTTGCCAGAGATGGTCTGCACCTGTCACCCCTAGGATACAGGTTACTGGCTAAAGCTCTTGCCACCCCTATAGTGCCTTCTTTAGGCAAGGTTCATAGGACAAAACCACCACCATAACAGATAGAAGCATGCAAAATCTGAAGGTAATGCTGCTAAATGCTAGAAGTCTAAACCTCAAAATGCACTCTCTTGAGGCACTCCTAAAAATGGAGAACATTGACATCTGTGCAGTAACTGAGACCTGGTTCAAGGCTCCAGACAGCACCCCTGCAATACCAGGCTAAACCTCTTACCACACTTTTCGGCCTCCAAACCAAAACCAAAACACTAAAGGCAGAGGAGTGTCCATATTCACCAAGGTTATTCACACCTCCAAGCTAGTTGCCCAACACAATGTATCTGAAATTCTCTAGGTGCAACTAAGACTGCAATCCAAATTGTAGCTTGCTACAGATCCCTCACAATGCCCCAATATTCTCACTACACCTTTCTGAACATATTGGAAAATATTAAGATACAACCAAACAGCCTAATACTGGGTGATTTCAATTACCCTGCCATTAACTGGGAAACCTACACGAGTACCAACACCTTTTCCCAATGGTTCTTGGAATTCATAAATTCCAACGCCCTGGATAAACTAATCCATTGACCCACCAGGGGCTCCAATATCCTAGACCTGGTCATTACCAACATGGGAGATAGATGCTCCACACCAGTGGTCACCCCCTCATTGGTCAGGTCTGACCATAAGCAAATCACCCTTGACATCCACATCCCACCCCCACCCCCCAGTAAGGAAATCTCCATAAAAAACTTCTCCAAAGCCAACTTCATGCTACTCAAGTCAGAAGTGACAAACTTCATTACACCCAAGCAGACGGAAGCTGAAAGTTCGACTGCTGAATCCTACACTAAGGCACTGTATGAGCACATCCACTTGTGCATGAATCATGCCATCCCAAATAGAACCAAGACACTCTCCTCCAAAAAAGGAAGCCAATTTGGTGGTCCCCTGCCATAAACAAACTATACAACAGAAGAAAGAAACTGCTGCAGAAAAGAGGAAAATCCCAGGATGCAAAAAACTCCTTTACCAGCCTCAGTAAGAAGCTGAGATCCCTCATAAAATCCTCCAAAGCCACTTATGAAAATAAAACTGCCAAAGATTCCAAAGACAACCACAAGGCATTCTATAGTTATGTCAAGAATCTAAATGGCAATGCTCAGATATGCTCTGAGCTACAACAGAATGGCATTAAATATACTGATCCCAAGGATATTGCCAATATCCTGGCAGATCAGTTTAGTGCCAACTTCACCCCCTCTCACCCCCTAAAGGGCCCATCTCAATACCAAAAGATGGCCGCATTCCAGTAATCATGGCCACACAGGTAGACACCGCATGCTCCAAAGCTAAGAATACAGCATCCATGGGACCAGATGACATCCTGGGCTGTGCACTACATGAACTACAAAATGAACTGACACCTCACCTAAGTGTCATATTTAATCACAGCCTCACCTCAGGCTTTGTGCCCACTGAGTGGCACACAGCTACAGTTATCCCACTCCACAAGGGGGGATCCACCTTGGATCCCAGGACCTATTGTCCCATAAGTCTGATGAGCCTGATCTGCAAGGGCATGGAAAGCATTATCATGGAACTTATAAACAAAGACATTGGCAACCTTCAAACACTGGACCCCACCCAGTTTGAGTTTGTTTAGGGCCAATTTTGTCTCCTGAACCTGATTGGCTTCTTTGAAGCAGTCTCCAGAGCTGTGGACATGGGGGCGGTCCACACAGCCTATCTGCACCTCGCCAAGGCCTTTGACACCATCCTCAACTCTGGAATCATAGAAAAACTTACTAAGCTGGGCATAAATCCCTATGTCACTCGATGGGTTGCCAACTGGCTTACTGACAGAACCCAGACTGTAAAAGTAGCCGACTCCAAATCCAGCTCCAAACAAGTGACAAGTGGAGTACCTCAGGGTTCAGTCCTGGGATCGCTCTTGTTTGGCATCTACTTCTCTGAAGTGCAGGCCAACACTAAGGGACTTTGGCTACAAAGTTCGCAGATTACTGCAAACTAGGAGACATTATTGATGTGGATGTTGTACAAAAGGGCCTTACAGAAACAGATGCTTGGTGCCAGAGCCATGGGCTCAAGCTTAATGCCAAGAAATGTATAGTTATTGCCTTTGGGAAAAAATATGTACCCATGAATTACCACATAGGTGGCAGTACACTAAACACCGAAAGTGTGATGAGAGACTTAGGGACACAGGTGGACAGTGGTCTCACCTTCGATAACCACATCACCACAACAGTCAAGAAATCCTTCTATGTGGCACACCTCATCACTAAGGGCTTTTCTTCCATAAAAAAGGAGGTCATTGTCCCACTGTACCCATCCCTCATTGGACCCATTATAGAGTACAATGCCCTGTTTGGTATGTACCTCACAAGACATCTGCAACAATTGGAAAGGCTGCAGAAATACATCACTAAAAGAATCACAGGCCTAAAGCAGATGTCCTATTGCTGACCATCTAAAAAAACTCCAGCTATACTCTGTGGCATATCATCTACTCAGAGGCAATCTCTGCTTAACATACAAGGCCATGTCAAACCCTGAGCTGTTGGACATGCTCCACTTAAAGATATCCCAATCCCTCAGACCCACATGCTCCAGGGATCTAAACCTTGTCATCACAATGAACAAAACATGCTGCAGGGATAGGTTTTTGACCCAGAGACTCCCCAGACTCTGGAATAGACTACCCATACATGTCAAGCAGAACACCTCCTTTGCCCTCTTCAAAAGGAACCTTGATGATTGGATGGGAGATAGGAAATTCACCCTGGGGATCACATCAGTCGCACTGCTAGACAGGGGTCCAGGGAAGTAAATATTGTGGGAAGAAATATCCAGGGAATTGTTATGGCTAGGCTTGTATAGGCCCTAGGGTCGATAGCTTAGTACCAACCTATGAACCTATGAACCTTCATTTTTTATTTCATATCCTTCCAAAAGTTAACAGCAGTATAGGTGTATTCTATATATTCCTCTACCGTATGCCCATGAGTTGTTCTTCCATATTCTTAACTTCCCACATCTCAAAATTTCTATAACTTTTTTCACATCTGACATCCCTTTCATTTTGCTTCTCAAATTACAGCTGAAGCCTCCTACTATAACAACTTCCATATTAATAGGAATGTAATTCAATATTAAGGCAAACATATTTCCTCTTTCTTTACTAGTTACATATGCATATAATGCAATTATTCTATAGATGTATCTCTCCATCTAACACCAATAACAATCTTTCCCATTAAAATTATAATAATATCAAGCATCTTAACCGTCTTTTTCATAAGTATTGTTATTCCTGAACATAAATTCTGTCTAAATTCTAGTATATCTCATTACCTCAGAGACATTCTCTTTGAAATTGTATCTTCTGGTATATCTCTATCACATTTTTATACCAGTCTATAATAGCTAGTCTTTTAACTATGTTCTTAAAACTGTTAATATTCAATGCTAATATACTGCAATTACCATTATTTCTATTTAGGAAAATGTTCCAAGGAAAAAGAATAAAACCTTCACCCTTTTTTAATTCTTTTCCTTTGTGTTTTATTAAGTAATGTTTCTCTTTCTCTCTCTCATTCTTACCTATAGGATTTTTTTTACTATATTTCAGGTAATCTCTTCTTCATCACTAACTTCAGTATCTTCTTCTGTATTTAATTCTTGTTTTTTTATGTGTCATACTTTTATCATCATTTTTTCTACTGTATCTTCTTTATTTTTTCTATATGATTTTGTCCCTGTTCTTCTTCACTTACTGCTCACATAACCCCTTGAATGTGTTCAGGCACAGCAGTTTCATGTATTTCTACTGTCCCTTCTTTACAATCGATCCATATATGACCTACCTTATTGCATTTATAACATTTTGTCTCACTTTTTTTTTGCATTATAACTTATCGCACCACGTATAAAACATTACCTTTTTTGTACAATCAACAATCAAATGATGTGATTTTCCACAGTAGAAAGATGTTTGTGGTTGACATCAATATTTAACACCTTTTTGACCATCTATATTTATAATACTAGGGATATTAATGATGTTATCATTTTCTATTTTTAGGAAAACATTACAATCCCAACTCCCAGTCCATAATCCTCTATTGTAGAAAACTTTAGAAATGTGCAGTACAGCTTTACATATGCTATTTAAATGTCTTTTCCAAGTCTCTTTTTCAATTTCTATTCTAAATTGAACATGCTTTTTCTTCTTAGTTTCTCTGAAAAAAAATGTAATTACATAAGCACTCCATAGAGTGCAGTCTTTTTTATTTGTATATTGACTCAAAAATGTTTCAATTGCCTAAACATTTTCAAAAATGATATCACAAAAAGTTTTTTTTTTTTAGGCTTATATGAATGAAAGCTCTTACCTTTGCTGGAGAAGTTCCTAAAGGTCAAATAACATTGTCCCATACCACATATCTTTCTGTTTCTCTTTCTTCCTTGGAGAAAATCCTAACAGTATAATTTCTTCTTTTTTCGTAACACTTCTTTCTCTGATATTCCTTTTTTTCCTTTTCCTTAACCATATCAGCATATTTTGTCTTACCATCTCCTGTCTTTTTTGTATCAAAAGTACTTGTTTGTTTTGAATTTTGTCCATTATATTTCCCCATGTCACATCCTTGCCTCTCTGAGGTTCGCTTTCCTCACATAATTTCTCTAATAAAACATCCTGCAGCCGTCCTGACTGGAGAGTTTAATAATACATTCCCGATCACTCTGGTTCTCTTCCTGCAATAGCTGCTGCTGGAAAAATCTCTTCTGAATCTGGAAAACACATGCCTGCCTTTTTTCTGACTATCCACCCTTCTGCTGTTTCAAAAATATCCATAGAAAACTTGAAAGTCTTCCTACCATCATCCCCAACCACTGGAACTCCACTAGAAGATATATATGCCTTCTGTCTGGATTGACCAGCCTCAGACACAGATACAGAAGGTTCAACTATCTTGTGTTCTATCCTCTTATCTCTCAACACATTTTAAGTTGATTTAAAGGCTTGACCACCTTCTTTTGCTCCAAATCACCACCAAACAATTCTCTTGACCCCACTGCTGTAACTCCCTGCTTCTCTGAGCAGCCTCCATCCCAGAAACTGAAGCAGGAAATGCAACCACAAAAATGTTCCCCATCACACTGAAAAGAGTAGGAGTCCTTTATTGAAATTCACAAATACAGTATATATAATATTCTATATACAGTTTTCACAACATATTTACAATATGTACAATAGCATACTCATATTTCTCAACCTTTTGCATACTTTCAATCCCCCCACTCCTTTTTCCACAACCAAAATCTTATTTTTTTTTTAATTTCTGACAAGATGCATTTCCCGTTGTACTTTATCTCATTAATTCTTTCATTCCATATAATCCATATTATGCAAAACAACTTTTTTCCAATCTATCTCATTTTGTTTCACATGTTCATAATGTCCATATTCAATCATGTCCATATTTATATGTTCAACATTTTTCAATTCTTTTAAATATCAAAGATGGGCACTGACTAGCAGCATTTTTTCCAGCTCTGCCAGTTTTCATATTCTTGATATATATATATATATATATATATATATATATATATATACATATATATATTCTGGAATTAAACTTCAAAAACAATATAAATGGACTTATTTTGACATATTTCAACTCCTATCAACCTATTTGTGGATTGTATTGAAAAATTATAACCTTTTTCTGAATTTTTCCTGTCAGAATCTTCAGACAAATATCTACAACTTCTTTGAATGAGAGATGAGTCACACTAAGAGCAATTCTTCAGAATCTTCTCTTAAGAAAGAGCTTTTATCTTTGTCTTCTACTCTGCAAGAGATGTCTTTAAAATTAGACAAAATGGACACAAAAATTGATGTTTTTGAACTTAAATGTTCAAAGCAGATGAACTTAATTCTTAAAGAACTGCAGCTTCAGAAATCCCACATTTCTGACATAAAGCAGTCTCTCACTGATGTGGATGTAAGACTTCAGGAGGGTGAGAATAACATTAAATTTCTTTTGAAACAGAACACTATCCTACAAAATAAATTAGATGATTTAGAAAACAGATCACGAAGGAATAATATACGGATTTTTGGTCTGCCAAACAACATAGAAGGAACTAATATGATGAGTTTTTTAACTACATGGTTACCAACTGTTTTGAATCTTCCTGAAGCCCTTTTATATGGGATTGAAAGGGCACACAGATCCATTGTCTTGTCTCCTAATAAAAATGTTCCCAGATCTGTTATAGTGAACTTCATTTCAACTCAAGATAAAGAACTTGTGCTGAAAACTACATGGTCTAAATCTCCTATAAAAATAAATTACAGTATTGTACGCTTTGACAATGTCTATTCTTCTGCAGTTATTTCCAAAAGAAAGTTCTTTCAACCTCTTATAAAAGAACTCAGAAAGAACCAGATAAAAGTGCATCTCCTGTTTCCAGCCAGACTGAAATTATTTCTTACAGATAGAATTAAAACCTTTGAAGACCTTGATTCTGCTATTTCTTTTATAAAACAAAAAAAATTAATACATAAAATAGAGGAAATGTAATGGACAAGCCCTTCATTAAAAAGAATTGCAGAGAATGGATCTTGGAAATCTTCAGAGAGGAAGAAAAGGTTGAAAGATAAATTACTGTTTTCTTTATTATTACAATGACATTCAGTTACATGTTTTATTTTCTTCATATGCTTTGAAATTCTTATTATATTTATTCCAGGTGGTAAGGAAATCTCTCGTTTCAAAAGTAAGTTAATTAAACTTATTCCAAACACTTGATAATAAGGTACAGTTTAAAAACTGATGTGTGTTTATAGATTGGGGGATTAATGGTAATTTTGTCTGTTTGAGTTTAGGGTAACTTTGTATCAGTTGGTTAACACTTGGCGATACTGAGCTTTTGAGATGCTTTATGTGCGCTTCTTTATATTTTGCTTTACTGCTGTTTATTTTTATTTTTATTTCTTGAATGACTGGCTTATGTTATTATTTCAGGGTGCTTTATTGTTGTACAGATGGTGGTTGGGCTCTCAGGATTTAAGCATCCAAATTTCACTGGTATTAACAGTGTTGCGATTTGTGAGGAAGCTTTTGTGACTTTTTTTGCTAGCTGTTCACTTATGGGCTAAGATCCGTGCTGTCATATTATAGAGGGTTCCCGCTAAAAAAGTTAAGCTTCACCAGAACTACAGAATGAAGTCTCGAGCCCTTTTGATTTGAAATTTCATAATTCTTAATGATTGCAAAGCTGTAGAGCTATCAAGACAGTTATGAACTTTGACCTGTTTAGGGCAGGAAGTTGTTAAAATGTTAAAACGCTCACTTTGGTGAGTACATTGTAAAATGCAAACTTCAGTCTTCTGGTGCCTAAATATGTAGCCAAACATTTGAAACAGTGTTCCTTTATGAAGTTCAAACTATTTAGAAAAAGCAATGAGCAGTTTTAAAAGAAAGCGATTGTTTACTGAGTATATTCACCAGCTTGAGATACTCAGTAAAAGGTTTTCATTATATTTTAAAGTGGTGCTTGTGACTCACTGATGCTAGCTACCCCACACCCTTATATTCACCCATGCACACTCAATTGTGTGTGAGAGTGGGGGAACAGTGCTAATATTATCACATTTTTGGAAACATATGAGAATTCACAGGGCAAACAATACCCACAGCTTGTTCAAGAGATCGGATTTCTCTGTCGTGCCAAAATAAAAGTTCTGTGTGTAGATATAATGTTGTCCCCTGCACTGCTTCAAAGGCAAAATGAAACTTTTCTGCATATATTAGTGGACATTTAGGAAATATTTTGGTATTGATGTTTGATTGGTATTCTCTTAATTGTGTTCTGAGTTGGCGCATCTATTTCCCCATAGGAGTTTGACAAGTCTGCCCTAGGTGTTGTGAACGGGGCATACAACTATCTTTTGAGATCGTAGTATTGCACCAGTTGTGTGGTCACAGAGACAAGTTAGAGGAGTCCAAATCACATCCTTGTCTGGTCAGCATTTACAACTGTAAACCAAATTAAGTTCAGTGTTGATTTATTAACAATCCAGTATCTTACAAGATCAACTAAAAGGGATGATCTGCTTTTTTGTACTTTATCATACAGCTGAGAGTAGAGCGTGCTTTCTTGTAAATTTCTTTAGATTTTTAGACAACTAAGGTGAAGCTCTTATATACTATCTAGTATATTTGACACTGATACGACCTTCTGTCCACACCTGATTTTATGATGTATCATGTTTTTTTCTAGATAGTAGATTACAGATAATTTCTAGTTCTTTTGGGAGGTGGGTAAACAACTAATACAGGGGCTGCTGTGATAGTAAATTATTTCTGTTAGACTTTGGATGGAATCATACTAACTGTGGGTAACAAAGACCCAGTACCACATACAATTCTTCTAACATGCACACACCTGATGGTCTAACCATATCTGATGTTGTTTTGACTGAGTGACCCAAGGGGACTTTCAAGATTGTGTGTTTCAGCATTCTGTTTACCATAAGGAAGCAATCTCATTCAATTACTGATGACAATGTTTGGGAGAAGGAGTGAAAAACGCAAGTCAGTACCCATCTACTTACTTCCCTATCTATAGATAACAATACATTATATAAGTATAGTGCTGCACAATGCTCAGGTTTATATATTATTTCTAATGATTTATTTCTGTCTTACTATTGTAACAGACTTTTAGCTCAGTGATTCTTTTTTTGGATGACTGGATTGCTATAACTTAATACTTGTTGCTATTGATGTATTCTTGCTGAATTTATAACAGTAATGATTAGATCTCCCGTGTTTCTGGCTTGTTGTTATCTTCATTGTTCTGATTTTTGGGGTTAAAAGTATAAATAAGCTGGAGTCAGATTTAGTAGGATAGTATGACTTCTGGAACATGTGATGGGTTTGATGCAGAAATGCCTAATTATTCACTTTAATTTCTACAAACATTAGGATGGCCATTCTTTAATAATTTTTTTCAGGCAGATGGTTACTGTATTGGCAAACATGGAATCATAAATTTCATTTAATCCTAGTTTTATACATATTAAATAAGCATTTGATTTAAATGCTAACATTATTGCAGTGCATGCATATTTTCAAGTTCTTTTATGTTCATGTTTGTATAAGTTATATCTTCAGGACTGAATTTAATTTCCATAGGTAAAGTGGTCATCTGAACTTTATATTGTAACATATTAGTATAATATTAGTTAGAATTAAGTCCTATTCAACATGTACTACTCTATTCAACTATCATAATAGATATTTTAATAGAGCTTCTTTTACTTACATCCTTAGTCAGTTTACAATTTTTCATAACATTTATTATCTTAGTTCAGTCATTGTTAAGGAGTACTATTGCTGTGTTGTTTATCTTTCAACACTCATACTATATTTCAATTGAGACCTTTTATACTTTATAATTATATTTCAAAACTTGATTTTTAGGAAACTCTGTTTATATTTACTAGGTTGTTTGAATCAACAATATGTTTATGTAACTAGTTTATGAGAAATTATAACATTTGAACAATAATTAAGATTTTAGATTTTATTTTATATTGCTACATAAAAAGGTATTCAGTATTTAAATACCATGTTTTGTCTGAAGCCAATGTTCTATTCATTTATTATGGTGGAGAGGACTTAAATGCGGTTGTTGAGAGGGTGGTAGATTCAAACAGTATTCTGTTTGAATCAGGAGTCTTTCGAACTCCATGAAGAGGGAGAAGGTGTACTCAAATTTATTTTTCCTGTATATAGTTTCTATTAGATATCTTTTAGTGCCTGAAACATTTATTTATTTGATTTACATATTAATTTTATATTGTTTTAAACACAACTGGATTAAGTTTCATATAATTACAGTAATACTTGATTACTTCTAGTCATCTACAAATATATAATACTAGTAATTTGAATTCTTTCCACAAATGTGTACATTAAAATGTATTTCCATTAACATCAATGGTCTTAATAACAGCTGCAAAAGAGGGAATCTATATAAATATCTGAACCTGTTTAATTCTAATCTTGCTCTTCTACAAGAAATGCACTTACTAAAGGAAGATATATATAGACTTAATAACAAGAAGTATACAGTACTATTTAGTTCACATCATCAACAGAAAAAGAGGGGAGTTGCTATTTTATGGAATATTTCCCTTCTTTTTTCTAAAATATTAGATACATATAATGATGACAAGAGTATGTCATGTGCAGTTATTCTAGAACTTAACAAAAAATATATTTATTTTATTTATTTTATTTTACATTTGTTGACCGGGCTAGTCTAGCTGGATATATGTCCATTTTCAGTAGAGGCCCGGGGAGATAAGCTCCAACATTCAAAATGAGATTACATTAAAAAAACATGTGAATACATTAAAAAAAAATAAATAAAATATGAAAAAAAAACTTTACAGCAGTACATGAAACATAGGCAAATAAAGATAATATTTTAACTGGTGACAAAGTTATTAAGTACAAATTTCAAAAAGTAGAACATTTAGATAAGAATATTATTACAAAATATTGCTTAAAGTGGTATTTGTGGTGAATACTAACATAATGTATAGTAATAGAGGATACAGGATAGTATGAAGAAATCTGGCAGATATGTTAGTATATCATGTGGTATAAGAAGTGGAAAGATTACATATATATAGAAATAACTATATATGTATAAATATATATACGCATATATCCATACATACATATATATACATATATATATATATATATATATATATATATATATATATACATACATATACACACACATATACACATACATACTAACAAAATACATATACATACATACACACATACACACATATACACATACATACACATACACACACACACACACACACACACACACACAAACACATAAATCCCCATATGTAGATAGTGAGGAGGAGATATAGAATCATGGATGTAAATAAGAGGTAGTTACAGTGGTCTAAGAGATGTAGAATGTAGTCAGGTGTTGGGCTAAAGTTAGTCAGGATTAGTACAGGGGCACAGCCATTGTGATTTAAGGTAGAGTTTAAGTTTCTTTTTAAAGAGAGATTTTGAGGGAATAGAAGAAAGTTCATATGGGAGGCAGTTCCAGTGTTTTCCAACAGTGTTAGAAAAGAGGGAGTCTCCAGCTTTGTTGTTTGCTTTGTCAATATTTACAAGAAGTTTGTGTGCTGATCTTAGGGAGTTTAGGTTGTGGTAGGGGTGAATAAGAGTAGATAGTATAAGTGTTTTGTTAGGTTGATATAGAAGTTGATGGGTTATGCTTAGTTGATTAATTTTTAGTTGTTGCTGAAATTCAAGCCAACCTAGTTGTTTTAGATTAGTACAGTGGTGGGTTCTAAAAGGGTTGCCTGTGGCAAATCTGGCTATGCTGTGGTAGGAGTTTTCTAGCTTAAACAGATTCTTTTTTGATAAGTTAGTATAAGTGGGTGAAGCATAGAGAAGGTGTGAGATAAGATGTGAGTGGGCAATAGTTATTCTAGAATCTGGAGTGAGGAAAGGTTTGATTTTGTAAAGAGAGCCTATTTTTTATTAATATTTTTCAAAGTGTTGCTTATGTGGGTATCGAAGTTAAGGTTGTTGTCAATGGTAACGCCTAGTAGTTTTGTAGTATAATCTTGTGATATAGGTGTGGCATTTTTTGCTGTTATTGTAAAGTCTATGTGGGGAGATTTACTGGAAGGTGTGAAGAGGAGGAGTTTGGTTTTTTTGGGGTTTAGTAGGAGACAGCATTGAGAAAACCATTCTTCTACAGAATTAAAAATGTGCTGAGTAAGGGAGTGAAGTTCAGAGACAGATTTTGCTGAGCAAATTAGTGTAGAATCATCTGCGTATTGTATGCATGTAGCTTGAGGGACTACTTGTTGGAGGTCATTGATAAATAAAGAGAATAGAAGGGGGCCCAGAATGGACCCTTGGGGGACACCAATGTTAACTGGTAGCTGGGAAGATAGAGTGGAGTTCCAGAGTACTGCCTGATGTCTATTATTTAAGTAGGATTTAAACCAGTTAATAGTTTGAATTTCAAGTGACAAAGATTGAAGAATGTGTGTGAGTATTTGGTGGTTGACCATGTCAAAAGCCTTGGACAGGTCTAAGAAAAGTGCTGAGGAAAGGGTGTTTTGGTTACGATTTTTGTTGATAGTGTCTGTAAAGGAGAGGAGGGCAGTGGTGGTACTATGGGAAGGTCTAAACCCGTGTTGGGTATTAGAGAGTAAGTTATTTTGAAGAAGATGGTCAAGCAGTTGCTTGTGTATACATCTTTCCATAATCTTAGATAAGGGAGAGAGTAGAGCAATAGGGCGGTAGTTGGAAATATCAGTTGAATTTCCACCCTTATGAAGAGGAATAATGTGGGAGATTTTCCAAAGTTTAGGGACGTATCCCTCAGTGATGGTTCTGTTGATCAGTATGGAGACTGGGTAGGCTATAGATTTGGCTGCTAATTGCAGGTATTCTGGAGGTAGTAGGTCAGCAGAGGGAGTACATGGTTTAAGTTTTTTGATAAGAGAAAGAATGTAAGATGTTGGAACAGGTTGGAAAAGAAATGGGGGAGGTGGGTTTAAGTGGCTGTAAGGTATGTTTGTGTTTTGCTGGAGAGTTGACTGGCTAGAGTTTGAATTGTTTCGTGAAAAAGTAATTAAAGTCATTAGCAATGTGGTTAGGATTCTTTATGTCTGAGCCTTGTGGGTTGGGTGTGACAGGTTTACTTGGCTGTAGTAACTGTTTTATGTTTGTCCAGAACTTTTGTGGGTTATTTTGGCGAGATTGCTGTGGTTTCAGGTAATAGTTTTTTTTATCGGTCATTATTGCTTTTTTGGCCTCATTTCTCAATTGTTTGAAATGTTGGTAATCAGTAGTGTTTTTAGTTAAGTGAGATTTTTTCCAGATTTTATTTCTCAGCTTGATTTTTTGTTTAGTTTCTGTTGACAGCCAGGGGGCAGCTTTACTTTTTATTCTAATAGAGCGAGAGGGGGCATGGTAGTTGAGTATGGCCAGAAACTTAGCATTAAAGAAGTCAACAGCTTCATCAAGTGGAAGGTCTTTTAAAGGTGACCAGTTGCATGCTTTCAGTTCTCCTTGAAATAGTTCAAGGTTGAATTTTTTTTTGGTTCTGATTGTTCTAGTTATGTTTTGGGTAGGGGGGGTTGGTTTTGAGCCTGATTATGTAAGTTAATATGTGATCACTTATATTATCAGGAAGGATTCCAGTTTCATAAGTATGGAGTTGACTGTTGGTGAGTATCCAGTCTAAGGTACTTTCTTTTTTGTTAGTTTTATTTATTCTAGTGGGGCAGGTGATGTTCTGAGAGAACCCGTGAAGGTTAATATGGTTAGTAGGGTGCTTGTTATTGCAAGATTGCCAATCAGTGTTTAAGTCACCAAGGATTATTGTTTCTTGGGGTAAGTTTAGTAATAGCCAACATAGGATGTTTTCAATGGTCGAAATATTATTACCTGGGGGGACATAGATGCAGATGATAAAGATAGATTTGACTGAGTTTAGTTTAAGTTTGGTAATAAGAATTTCGGCATTAGAGTCTTGAGGAGGTTTTGGTGGAATGTGGTTATTTCAAGGCTTGATTTATATAAGATAGCTATTCCACCACCTTTTTAGATAGTCTGTCAAGACGCAAGATTTTATAGCCAGGAGGGATGACTTCTGTGTCTTTTGTTGAAGGTTTTAACCAGGTTTCTGTTAGACAAATAATATCAAAGGAGTAGAGTTCTAAGAGAGCATGTAGTTGCGTTGTTTTATTATTAATGCTACGTATGTTGAGGTTAGCTATTGAGAGTGAGTTGTTAGGTTTTTTAAGTAAGAAGTTAGGTGTGGGGTTTTGATAAATGGTCTGATTTACAGAGGAGGTAATAGGGCCTGGGTTAGGGTGAATATCTCCACTGTGGAGTGAGTGTAGTAGGGTTAAATATATAGTGTTTGTATATTTACTTTGAGGAGGGGTAACCTTCTAGTGCTCAGGTGAAAATACTTTATGTGGGTTATCCTATGATATTTAGGTAAAAGATAGCTAGGTGTGGAAGTGATGTTGATGTGATGATTATGGTTGGTTGAAATTGAAGAGGTAGGATGTTTAGTTGGGTTGGGTAGGTGTGATAGTAGAGGGTGTTCATAGGAGGTTGTAATGTATGCTAATATTAAAGATGAAAGAAGTGAGAGCATAAGTAAGGTATATATGAGAACTAGGGAGGGGAGTTTATGCATTGTAATGGTGGATAGTAGGTTCAAGTTATAAATTAAGTGCAGGTGGTGTGTTATTGTAAGGGAAAGGTATAGGTGGTAGTGAGAGGGAGTGGTTAGAAATGAAATATGGAGGGAAAAAAGAAGATTGGTTAAATGGTGGAGAGGTTGTGATTGGAGTAGAAGGAGAGGGGGTGTGGTTAGTTAGGTAGAAATGCAATGATGCTGGGGGTGGGTGGGAAATGGGGTAGGGTAGGGTAGGGGAGCAGAGTGAGCCCGTAGGGCGAATGGAGCGGGTTGAAACAAAGCAAGAGAAGTTAGCAGGAAACAATCAGGAGTGCAGGTAGCTGTATACAATCATTAATGTTTACTGGATTCCTGGGATAGGTACTCATACAGTTAAACAACAGCTAGAGCAAGTAATTCAGTTCTCCAAAGGGAATATCATACTAGCAGGAGACTTTAATTGTGTAGCAAAGGAAAATTATTCTTCTGCAGGGAGAGAATGATTTCATCTCCAGCTAAAAACTTGACTGAATTTGCTGAATCTTTCAATATTAAAGGCATAAATGATTTTACAGGTACAAGTTCACTTTTTACACATATTTCTCACCAAGATTTGGCACATATTCTAGAATTGACAATATATATATTTCAAATCAATTAATTAAAAATTTAATTAAAGTTAAAGTTCATTCATGCCCACTTTCTGATCATAATGCAATAACTTTTGAACTCCTTTTACATTCTAGTTGTTATCCTCAAATTAAAAGAGCACCTGCATATCTTTCTAATTTATCTGATTTTAGAGATTTTGTCATTTCTGAAGTTAATCATTTTATTAAATTTAATAATTCTGAAGACACATCTGTTATTTATATATGGGATGCTCTGAAAGCATACTTATATGGAAGAATAATTAATTGGTACATAAATAAGAGAAAGGTTTGGGATAAGGAAATAAAAACTCTTCAAGAAAAGATTGACAAAGTTAAATTACAAAACAGACAAGTAAATCTAACAATACAGAAGATATTAATGCCCTAAACAATAAATACTTAGAAACATTAAATCATAAGACTAAGATTAGTTTAGAGTGATTTAGACACATAAACTTTTCTACTAATCCTAAATCTCTTAAGAAGCTAGCAATTAAAACTAAGAAATTAAACAAATTGTATCATATTAGAGAGATTTACTCTAGTAAAAGGATATAGAAGATATTTTAAAGGAATTTTGAAATTATTTTACTGAAATTAATCACAAACCAACTATTATGGACTCAAAACAAAAAATAAGTGCCTTTATTAAGAAACATGCTTAGAATAAATTAAAAGAACAGCAAATTAAGGCATTAGATAAACCAATCTCACTCATAGATATTAAAAAACAAATCAATAAATTAAAACAAAATAAGGCCCCTGGTAATGATGGAATCATTCCAGAACTTTATAAATTATTTCCCAATGAATCACTTCTTATACTACAGCAAGTTTTCTCTCAATGTCAGGATTTGTTTAATATTCTTCCCTCCTGGAAATATACTCTCATTTCCCTTATCTTAAAAACAGATAAAGATCCTTCTAAATGTTCTTCTTATAGGTCAATTTCTCTTTTAAACGTTGATTATAAAATGTTTATGTCCATTTATACCAAAAGGCTTAAAACATTTCTTCCTGGTCTAGTAGATGATGATCAGACGGGTTCTATTGTAAACAGAAATACATTTGATAGTATTAAAAGGGTTTTAACTATTATTGATTACACAACCAAATCTAATAAGAAATTAACCTTAATAAGTTTAGACATAAATTGTACCTTTGATTTGGTCAACTGGGATTATTTATTTCTTACCTTAGAGGCCTACAACTTCTCTGAAAGTTTCATTAATTTAATTTCTCATTTATATAAAGGTAGTTGTGCATATATCAAAACTGGTCCATATTTATCACAAAATATTCCGATCTACAAAGGAACTAAACAAGGCTGTCCCATTTCTCCCTTTTTTTACTCTTTTAATGGAACCCTTAGCTAATTATATAAGAATGAACCCAAACATTAAATGAATAGAATTGAATACAGAAATAACTTCCAAAGTACAACTCTTTACAGATGACATACTTCTTATGGTCGATGGAACAAATTCAACTTTGCAAGCCACTTTTGATTTTATGAAATTCTTTCAAAGAAAATCGGGTTTATTTTTTAATGGTGATAAAACAATAATTCTCTCTATAACCTCTGACACTAATCTTTGGAATCAGAAATATATCAAATACTTAGTCAAATCAGAAGGCTTAAAATACTTAGGTATTATATTAACTGACAATTTAAAGGATATAATAAAATTAAATTATGCTAATTGCATTTCTTCTATTAACAATCTAATATTTAAGTAGAAATATTTTTTGTTTTCAATGGATGAAAAACTTTCAATTATTAAAATGATTATTCTACCTAAGATATTTTATGTTGTTCAATTTATTTCTTTAATGCCT
This sequence comes from Protopterus annectens, assembly GCF_019279795.1. Classification (NCBI taxonomy): domain Eukaryota; kingdom Metazoa; phylum Chordata; order Ceratodontiformes; family Protopteridae; genus Protopterus; species Protopterus annectens. The sequence goes on from NC_056740.1 coordinate 242,583,777, forward strand.
CCAAAAACATTAATTAGAGAATTTAATAGGTTGATCTTGAAATTTTTATGGCAATCAAACAAACCTAGGATATACCTTGCACATCATTTGAGATATTGGTCCCTAGGTGGTATAGGTTTTCCAGATATAGAACTCTAAATTATTTCTTCTATGATTAGAACCTTCTTACTATTATTAGATGGACATTATTCAGCTAAGTGGAAGACATTCCAGGAAATTCTCTGTTTTAATGCAAATGAGGGAACTAACTTCATTACACTTTCAAAAATAAATAATCCATTTATTTGGATATCCAAAGATTACTTTCTCTTAAATTGATTTCCTGATAACTTAACATATTATATAAAACTTTTATTTAAGAACTTCAGAAATTACATTTATAAAAATATAATTTATAAAAACTGGATATTTATTTTGTTTCCAATTGCATATACAAAGGATCTTATTGCCACTTCCATTATGACTAATATCTTTTCATTGAATGAAAAAAATCTTAATTTTTGGTTTCAATTTTTACAAGATGAAACATCAAGTACATTAGACTATCCAATAATTAATTTTGATTTAAATAAATTTGAATGGTTGCAACTTCAGTCTCTTAGACAATTTATGATAGATAAAATTAACTTAATCCCTCAATATTCAAGATCATCAATGCCCAATTTAATAACATTTTTGGTATTTTCTATGCAACAAAATACAGTTTCTGAATGTAAACTATCTTCTATATATAGAATAATTAATAAAGAATCAAAAATGTTTCAGATAATTTCTGGAACTATTTCATTTCAATTAATAAAAAGTCACCTTCTGAGTTAGACAAAAAACAATTCTGGAATCACCTAAGTTTACTACATCATTCCTTAGATAGAGAATATATGCTTGGAAATTTATGAACAGAGCTTTTCTCACACCTCATAGATTAGAACTGATTACTAAACATAGGGTGTTGTGTTGGAGATGTAAATCAAATTTTAAACCTGACTGTTCACACATGTTTTATGATTGTATAACTCTGAGGCAATATTGGGGAAAATAAATCATCTTTTACAAACACTTTTTAATGATAAGTTTACATTGACCAAATCTTTGATTCTGTTTAACACTCCAATTCCAAATTGTGTTAAGAAAATTAAATATCATGTTTTATGGACTGTTTTAACAGTTGCTAGAAAAGTAATAACCAGAAATTGGAAATCCGAACATACTCCTTCTTGTGCAGAATTCAAAAATATTCTTATTGAAACCTGTAGTTTAGAAATGATGACTATTAAGTCAAGAACTAATAGAACACATTTTTCATATAATTTGTGGTCCAATCTGAAATCTGTACTAGATAAAGATTTATGTACTGTTTAAAACAATCTTTTATGATTTTTATCAATTCTGTTATGTTTTATCTTTCTGACACTGTTGTAAATAGTTTGTTTTGTTGCAGTGTTTATTGGTTCCTGCTTAAAATGCAATTTCTTTGTGAATCTTTGTAAACATTTTGTTTTGTTATAAACCTTAATAAAAACTGTTTTACATTTTATGAAAACATGTTTGGTTGTCTCTAACTCTCCACAATATATGCAAATTATATATTTTATCATTTTGTATGGCATGTTTGCTTTAACTTGGAGCTTATTTACCGACAATCTCCATAAAAATATGTACATTCCACATATGTTTTACATTTTGTCATTCCTGCTTTTATTGCTTTAACTTTTTTATCACCTATATGCTTCCAAGGGTTAACATAATTCATTATATTCTCATACCATGTTTTCCTACTGTTTCTATATTTCCTAAATTAATCTTCCATAACAGTATTTTCTCTTGATATAACTTTATATCTCCGTACAAAAACTGTTTTGTACTTCCTTTTAAACATTTAAGCTTTTCTCAAATTGATTTATGTTTCTCCTCTATAATCCTTATTAACAATTTTCCTTTTTATTGCATCGCTATTAATATTTTATATACGTTTAGTGAGGATATATACACAATTGGGTGTATTAAACTCAACCCTTATTGTTAACATAAAGAATACCTCTTTTAACATGATTCAGTCTAGATTCCCATATAAATGTAAAAATCACATTCATTAAGTCTTTTTCACATACTAATAGAATCATGAATATATTTATCAAATGTGTTATTTTATCTAATATTACATAATTGATTAAATATGCTTTCTTTTTTAATTTCTCCAAGTATTTTGGGTTTCTAATACCATGATGGGAATGGACTCCAGTCCTAAGTCCAAGTATGATTAAAGATCATGAAATTAGTATTGTTTCAATTGTTGATGTCAGCCAAACATGCTTTTTGCAGCACCTGCAATGTGCCCAGTAATGCCTCCTTCTGCAATTCATACAGCATAACATGTATTGGTAACATATCTAAATACAATTGGAGATTCTTTTTTATAAGACCCATTGCTCTTACTACTATTGGAGCTGTCAAGGTATCTTTCTTCTATACTGCTCTTGTTTCTGTCTGCAAATCTTGATATTTTATGACTTTGTGTCTCTATGCAGCTTTCCTGCTTTAAAGGTTGCTTTTGCACTTTTATCAAGACCAAATGACATTCTTATATCATCTGAAAAAAGTTTTGACTACTTGCAGTTGTGCTTTCAGTTCCTCAATTGATAAGCTATACAATTTTCTATCATTGACACAAAAGAAAACATGAGGTCTTTACACTTTGTTGTTTTCTAAGAACCAGATTATAACCATGGCCTAATCTGTTAAGTCGACAGCTTAAAGGGTTTAGGGCAAGACAGAATAGCAGAGGTGACAGGGAATCACCCTGGAATATCCCCCTTTCAATTTTTATCCCTGGAATAATAATTTGTCCTTTATCGTGGCTTAATTGCAAAGTGGTTTGCCATTGTTTCATGGCTTTTGTCATGCAGTTGATCAGTGTAGAGTCTATCTTAAACATTTTCAAGCACTCTATTATCCGTGAATGTGGAATACTATTAAATGCTTTTTTGTAGTCAATCCATGCCATACTTAAATTCTTCCCCTTTTTACAGTTCTCCATTATGACTTTATTTAGCAACAGACAATGCTTTGTTCCATATTACTTTCTTTTATTACCCTTTTGTTTGATTGCCATGATCGAATTTTCTTCTAAACGACTATAAACTCCATCTGCATCAATTCCAGTATATAGTATATATATGTCAATAGAAAGCAAGTTATTGGTCTATTAGTTTCTTTTTTAATTTCTCCAAATGTGTTGGCCTTCTAATACCATGACAGGAAAGAAACGATTAAAGTTCATGAAATTAGTACTGTTTCAAACTTTGATGTCAGCTAAAAGTGCTCTTCGCAGCACCAGCAATGTGCCCAGTAATGACTCCTTGTGTAATTTGTATGGGGTTACATGTATTGGAAACATATCTAAGTATGACTGTAGATTCTTTTTTATAAGATCTGTTGCTCATCCTACTATTCGTACTGTCTGGGTATCTTTCTTCCACATTCCTCTCATTTCTGCCTGGAGATCTTGATACTTTATGACTCTGTGTCTCTCAGTATGCAAGCCACAGCAGTCACTGGGTGTGGCGATTTCAATCATCGATGCTACTTTTGTCTTCTTTTCATGGACCACTATATTCAGTTTGCTAGCATCTATCTTTTGAACTGTTGGTAATGGGTGATTACATGTGATGTAAACTTTATCATTTTCTATGATGCATTGAGGCTCATGTTTCCAATGTTTTTCAGCCACTTCAATACCATACTGTTTGCACAATCCCCAGTGCAATAGTCTTGCCATATTATTATGCTTTTAGTATACAGTCCTTCTGCTATTAGTATGTCACAACCAGCAAGAAGGTGAGTGACTGTTTCCAGTTTGGTTTTACAAAACCTACATTTGTTTCCCCCACATGTTCAATGGACTTTGTAAACCAGTGTGCATGTACCCCACTATCTTGGGAAACCAATATTAACCTTTCATCTCTTGGCTTGAATTTGCCTCTCCTTAACCATTCCTGTGTTCATTCCTGATCAACATGATGTTCTTCCAGAAGTTTTCTATACTTGCAACTGTATTTATACATTGTCCACATTTCTTGCAATTTTATCTAGTCCTACACCTTATATTCCTTCTTTTGTTTTTTGGCATATTCAGTTGCTGCCTGATTTTTGTCTACTTCTGGTTTAATTTCCATTCCTGCTTGATGCTGCTATGTTTCTGCTAGATTAAGGAGAGAAGTCATCTTAGATGTATTCTCCTCATGTTTCCAAACTTTCACTACATTTGGGTCTTATGAGGTCAGCAGATATGTTTGGAGTTCCACGATTGCAGATCTATACATGTAATCAATTTCAAGGAGGTCCATCCCTCCTTTGGAATGGAGAATATATAATCTTGGTATGCACTGATTTTTATAAATCATTTGGTGAGCATGAAGCATCCTTCTTGTTTTCCTTTCTAATCTATCCAGCACATTTTGTGGCCAATCAATCACTCCAAAACTGTAAGTTAGGACAGGAAGAGCAAATTAGTTTATAGCTTGGATTTGTTCCTAGATGTCAACACTGCTTTCAGGATTAATTTAAGTCTTCTAAAGTATTCCTTACTAAGTTTTATTCATATTTGTTCATGTTTTATTGTTGATCATTCATGAATTCCCAAATATTAATACATTCCCTCTTGCTCAAGTTCTTTTATATAACATTCTTTTTCCAAAGTGATGTTTTCCTGGTGCTGCCATTTTCCCATTTTAAAGGTTGCTTTTGCACATTTTTCAAGACCAAATGACATTCTTATATCATCTGAAAAAGTTTTGAAATTTTGCAGCTGTACTTTCAGTTCCTCATCTGATGAACTATACAGTTTTAAATCATCAACAAACAGATGATGAGAAGTCTTTACACTCTGTTGTTTTCTAGGAGCCAAATTATAGCCATGGCCTAAGCTGTTAATTAGACAGCTTAATGAGTTAAAGTCAAGGCAGAATAGCAGCAGTGATAGAGAGTCACCCTGGTATATCCCCTTTTGAATTTTTGTCCATCCATTCTATATGTTTAACCGCTAATACTAAATCATCTACATATGTAAATATCACTGGAATCCTAATTCCCTCTGGTGTATGGTATTTAGCTTTCCCCAAAATCATGTTTATCTTAGTAACCACTGCATTCCTAACTAACATGTTTATCTTAGTAACCACAACATTCATAACTAATGCAAATAAACTGCTACTTGCTGGACATTCTTGTTTAATACATCTTTATTTCTATCACCTCACTTAACCATCCATTAATCATGAATCTGACTTTATTCTCACTGTACACATATTTAAAAATGTTTATTATTTTATTACTTATTCTATACTCTTTCAAAATCTGCAGATCTTGATATTGTTGCCGAATTTTATCATAAGCTTTGCTCGCATCACCTACTAGTATTTTTATTTCTGTTGCCCTATTTATTACACCATCTACAAACTCTTTCATTAGCATTCTTCTTATTATTATTCTTTCGGCTTTTCCCGGTTAGGGATTGCCACAGCGGATCACCTGTCCGCTCATGAAACTCTTTTATTAACATTAAAAGTACTTATTTACTTTGCTTACAATTCTTTTTTCTATTTTCATAAAAATCTTAAAAATCTTACAATCTACATTATTTAATACCAAGAGTCTCCAGTTTTTTATAGCTGTTCTTTCTCCCTTTTTCCGTATAAATTTCATTACACCTATGTATATTGTTTCATAATTTACACCTTTTTCAAACCATTCATTCAACACTTTTAAAAAGTATTCTTTTTGTCATTCTAGCTTATCTTTATACATGAAGTATTCAAGTCCATCTAAACATGTTGCTGCTTCTGCATTAACTGTTTTTAGCACATTTTAAATTTCCATCATTGTGATCTTTTCCTCCATTTTCTTATTATCTTCTTCAGTTACTTTATTCAACTTCCATTCACTTTTTCTTATAGTGTTAAAAAATGTTAATAAAATTAACACAACCAGCCAGGTATTTTCACACCACCAATGATTAAAGTTAAATACTGTTTAATATATAAAATAAAAAAAACAAGATCAATAATATGGAACACTTTCATCCTGCCACAAACAGCACTTCTTCAGAATGAACAACCATACAAGGCAGGCAAATAAATATATTACAACAGTGTCACTACAACTAATTGATTCAATAATTGGAGGGAAATTGAATTAGAAAACACTCATCCTAAAAGGGCCAGTCTTCTAAAAGGCTACAGAAACTACAATAAATATTTAAAACAAATGATGATTAAATTATAAATGGATCCAAACCACTTAAAATAATAAATACATTTCAGACTGAAACTAGTTAATGAAATCAAAAGTAATGTAGAAACCAAATGAGGACTTTAAATAAACCCCTTATAGGGACTGAGTTTGCATCAGATACTGTGCAGATGCAATCTAAGGAATTTGAAATAATCAGTGTTACAATATAGTCCCCAAAGTGTGGAAATAAAGAGCATTGTAAGGAAAAAAACTGGAATATATTTAAGGTCAATCCAGCTATTTTCAAGTTGTTAGGTCCTTCTCTGCTGTCATATATTTTTGTGACATCCATAACATCTCTACGCACAATTTTTAAGTACTCCTTTAAATCATTTCTTTCAACTTCAGTTCAAAATTGTATAAATACTTGTTTTTTGCCAATGTGTTGAATGCCTGAACAGAATGTAAGTTCCAAGGGTTCATATATTCTTTCTTTTCATAATCTTCTAGAAATGTTTCCATGTGCTGTGCCACCTCAAAAATTATCACAGAAAGTCTCTTTATTAATACAAATAAAAGCTCTTACCTATCTGGGTTCAGTACCCAGTGGTGAAATTATGCTGTCCCACATTTCATACTTGTTTAGTTCTTTTCATGTTTTGTTACTTATCCTCACCTGAAGTTTTCTTTTAACTTCTGCCTTCTTTGCTTCTCTCCTTTCACCTTCCTTTGCCATTTGTGCATATAACTTTTTTACTTCTTTCTTTTCTCTTGGTTTTCATCTTCTTGAATTCTGTCCATTATTTCTCCCCACAACACTGCTTTCTCACTCTCCGGCTCACTTTGGTCCATTAATTCCTTTAGATAAACATCCTGCAACCCTCCCAATTGGAATGTTGTAGCAACACACTCAGTTGTTGCAATATCAGTTATAAAAAGATTGTACTGAAATAACTCCTTGGAATCAACCATTTCTATTCCATCTCCCTCCTTTTGCTTCTTACTCACCTCTCCTCCATTTTTGTTTATCCTTTCTCCATTCTTCTCATTTCATGATTTGTGACTTGTAAACTTCCTTAGCTGTTCAAATAACATCTCTGTTCTTGCCATCACCATCACCAACTTCTCTCTCCTCCATGCTTCCTGCCTCTCCAAGCCACTTACACACTCAGAATAGAAGTCAGGAAGCACCACACAGAATAGTGTCCCCGTACACTCATACAATGAGAAGGGGAAGTTCCCTGATGCCTTGGCCAAAATTTCTCTAGTAGTATAAATACCACTTTGGGTCTCCACTAAAAAGGATAAATAAAAATAAATTACTGTGTGAGAAAGCACATGGTTCAGAGATGTCTATGTTATAACAGTATACATATGGCACACATAGGAAATATGTGAGTGTGTCTTTCCTGATTGTTGAGTATTGTACAAATGAAACAACATTCCAATCACCCTCCTGAAGCACACATATCCACAGAACATAAAGCAACTACTACAAACAACATACCAGGCCAATGTCTGCATTAGAGTAGTAAATAAGCTGCATTACCTAAGTATGCTACATATAAATATTCTACCAATAACAACAGCATATATTATAGAAATTATATTACCATGTGGAGTACAGTGCAAACAGGAGGTCCAGACAACAGCTGCATGAGCATCATTCTAGTATCCTGAGAGAACAATTAAGTCCTGCCCTTAGTGTTTACAGTGTACAGAAAAACACCTGTAGTTACTGTTACCCATTATAATGGTAGAGAGAATAATGTAGTATTCCTATCATGCTGTCCAATTTCGCCATCATTACTACAATGTAAGATGTCCCACACTAATGTCCTAGTTTCCACATTACAATGTGAACCACAGGCTACATATAAAAATAAATAATGTCAGTGGCTCAACAAGTAGCACACTCACTTTTGGTGCAGAAGGATATGGGTTTTTCTCCCACACCAGGTAGATCGATTACTGATACTGTAGTGCAGCATACTGGGGGTGTTGCACTCCTGAGTGTGTCTTTGGATGAGTTGTTAAATAGATGCTCCACCTGCTTGAATTGGTGGGGTAAATGATCCCATGGTACCTATCAAAAAGAGTAGGGGGGGGTTTCCTGATCTTCTGTGCAAATTTCCCCTAGTAGTATAAATACCATCTCAGGTCTTTCCTGAAAAGAGGTTACTAGCCTAGTGGAATTAACCTGATCAGCAAAAATAAATAAATAAATAAATAGGTGCTTTTTTATGCAGCTCTGTAGCCTTCATAGATTCCCTTGTGATTTGCACTGTACAGGAAACCATTTTTGCCTTATGTATTCCATGGTCTTTTGCACAGATAGATTGGTAACTGCAGGGGGTCAGGAATCCCTGGTCATATTATCCATACTATCCATGTTGTTAGATTGGGGGAATCCACATCCAGCAAGAGGCCAGTTGCCATTGGAGACCCACAGGGCTCACTGCTGGGCCCCTTCGTGTTTGGGATATACATCTCAGATGCCAGAAATGTAGACGGCCTTTGGCTGAACAAGTTTGCTGATGACTGCAAGTTGGGGGCAATCACTGACTCCCCAAATGATGTTGATATCCTAAAGACAGGTCTGATGCAGACCAATGATTAATGTCACAGCCATGGCCTCAAACTAAATGCGAAGAAGTTTATAATAATTCCCTTTGGGAAATCAAATAACCCTGCAAATTACAATATTGATAGCACACCCCCCAAGAGTGGGCCTAGTAGTGAGAGATCTGGGTACTCATATAGACAGAGTCTGAACTTTGACCATCATATGTCCACGATGGTGAGGAAATCCTTCTATGTGGCTCAGCTTAAGTAATAGCATGGCATCCAGATCTAAGGATGCCATAATATCACTGTACTTGGCCCTCACTAGACCAATATTTGAGTAAAATGCACCCTTTGTCATGTACCTTGCAGACTCCTGCAACAGTTAGGGTGAGTATCCTCAGAGGTTTCTCACCAAAAAATTATCGGGTATAACCGACATGTCATATGCAGACTAATTAAAAGTCCTATCGCTGTATTCAGTTTCCTACCGATTACTGATGGGTGATCTATGCGTGACCTACAAAGCAGTCTCAGACCTAGCTCTGATGGAAATGTTACATATACACTGCTGGAAACTCCTGGTGTTCTTTCTGCAGTGTGATTCTCAAACAATCTGGAAATATATCACTGATTGATAAGTATATTTCTTGGCATTTTAACCTTTCAGTGTTCTGCATTGTCTTAATTTTGCCTGACTGAACTATTTTATATATTTTCTTGCATTGTTTTCTGTTTTTCATCTGTCCTGAAAATGCATTGTTTTCTGTTTGTATCTCTCCTGAAACTGCTTCCCCTCTATTCCTGTGGTGAAGTTTATAAAACTGGTCTAACAGATTTTGTGTTATCTGATTGCTTCAAAGCTTGCTGATTTAAAAATATATTCTGTTTGTAAATTCCTGCATACACTGTTGGAAACTCCTGGTGTTCTGTCTGCAGTGTGATTCTCAAACAATCTGGAAATATATTGCTCATTAATAAGTATATTTTTTGGCATTTTAACCTTTCAGAGTTCTGCATTGTCTTAATTTTACCTGACTGAACTATTTTATATATTTTCTGGCATTGTTTTCTATTTCTCATCTGTCCTGAAACTGCATTGTTTTCTGTTTCTCATCTGACCTGAAACTGTTTCCCACCTCCCCCCACCCTATTCTTGTGGTGGTGTTATAGTTGGTGGCTTTTCAGTTGCCTGCCCCTACTGTAAATTTGATCTGGGACACCCCTCCCAGTCTGCTGTTCACTCTACGTAATACAGAGAGAACATTTGAGAAGGCAAACCCATTTAGGTTCTTAACCTTGAATTTTTCTTCTGCTCCTTTTTCCTCTCTCCTTGCACTTTACTAAAAAAATGCACTTTATTTTGCTTTTGCCTCTTCTTAAAAGTACTCAATTGTATTTATTCTGCTCCATTTATTACTGCTTGGTAGTAGCCTGATTAAATTGTAACTGTTACTCTAAGCCTTTTGGTTTAAGCACTTGGGCTCCAGACCAGTTGTTTTACATTAAGAAGGTTTGTGGTCTGCACTGTTGTGGGAGGACAGGTAGCTTACATCCTTCTAAGTTGGAATTGCTGATTGAAGGCTCAGTGTCTGTTATTTTAAAAGTGTATTAGTTCTGGTTAAAGCACTTGGGCTTCAGGCCAGTTATTTTTCATTAAGAAGGCTTGTGGTCTGCACTCTTGTGGGAGGAGATGCTAGATTCTACCCTTCTGAGCTGGGAATTTCTGGTTAAAGGCTTATTGTGCCTGCTTATTTGAACTGTTTCTTTCTGAAATTGGTGTGCCTCAGTTGCTGTAACATAGACTAGATTCAGGCATCCAGAATCTAGTTTTGTTTGTATAACTTGAGCACTAATCAAGGCCATCTCTTTTGGAGAAGGTTCCCCTGCACCCTAGTGGCAGGAGTGTGCAGTTAGAACTTGTCTGATTGAAGACTGCTGGAACAGGGCTCAGTTTTGAGCTTTTTTTACTGGTTAATTGGGTAATGTGTTTAAATCGGTTTGCTCATTTTCTATTGTTATATAAAAAAATTGCACTTTATTCATCTGCTTTTACTGTATTTGTTTCTTCCTATTTTATTACTTTATTTTGCTTTTGCTGCTTGCTCTTAAAAGTACTTAATTGCATTTATTCTGTTGCATTTATTACTGTTTGTTAGTAACCTGATTCAACTGTAACTGTTATTCTAAGCCTTTGGTTGAAGCACTTGGGCTTCAGACCAGTTGTTTTACATTAAGAAGATTTGTGGTCTGCACCGTTGTGGCAGGATAGGTAGCTTACATTCTTCTAAGTTGGGAGTTGCTGATTGAAGGCTTAGTGTCTGTTATTCTAAAAGTGTATTAGCTCTGGTTTAAGCACTTGGACTTTGGGCCAGTTATTTTACATTAAGAAGGTGTGGTCTGCACTCTTGTTGGAGGAGAGGGTAGATTCTGCCCTTCTGAGCTGGCAGTTTCTGGTTAAAGACTTAAATATTTCTTTCTGAAATTGGTATGCCTTGTTTGCTGTAGCATAGACTAAATTCAGACCTGCTGAATCTAGCTTTGTATAATTTGAGCACTACTCCATCTTTTTTTGGAGAAGGTTCCCCTGCACCCTAGTGGCAGGAGTGTGCAGTTAGAACTTGTCTGATCTAAGACTGATGGAACGGGGCTCAGTTTTTAGCTTTTTATTGGTTAATTGGTTAATTTGTTTAAATCAGTTTGCTCATTTGCTACTGTTATATTAAAAAAAAAAAAAAATATATATATATATATATATATATATATATATATACACTTTATGCATCAAATTTTCCATTAGAACTAGCCAGTTGTTTAGTTTTAGCACTAAAATCTGTTTCATTGAGCTCAGCCCTTATTTAGAACTCATTGTAAACACTAAATAAGCTACAAATTACTACAGTACACAACTTTCCTCGCTTGTCTAGAAGAAAACAGTTTTTAGTACTTAACAAATATGCACCTATTCAGGCATGTCTAAGGGTCAGCTCCCAGTGTTTTCTCCTGTCTACCTGATGAATCTGGGCATCTTGGGGCAATGCATCAATTGCCTCATGTGCACAGACAACCCTCTCCTCCTACCACCCAACACTACATCCTGTGAGAGATGCACTTATATAGCCAAAATAGAAGCAAAGCTCTCTTCACCCAAGACTGGGCTAGACAGTCAAGAAGAGAAGGTAAACACTTGCACCACACCACACTCATCACATAGTCCCTCAAAACCTACACCACCAAAACACACATATAGAAACACGAAACACACACCTATATTCACGGAGGCTCTCAATAAAAATCTGCTCAAGCAACAGAGACCTCCAAAGCAGAAACGCAAGCAACCTCCACCCCTCAACACAACCCAAATGACACATAGCCCATAAACTCAGTGTGCCACTCAACCATAAGGCATAACAACATACCCAACACTCTAGTCATAGGTGACTCTATAGTCAGGCTCACTGATCTTCCACTCACCAGGCTAAACAAGGAGAACGTTACTGTCAGCTGCCTGCCAGGTGCCAGGATCCACCACATAATGCACACACTCAGGTGACTCCACAACAAGCACAAATATGACTCTGTCATTGCCCATGTTGGTATGAATGACCTGAGACATACCTCACTGGACTACATGAAAGACATGGAGGAGATCTTCGATCTTGTAGCCCAGACAGGTATGACCCTAGCCCTGGGTAGCATCATGCCATCACCCAGAATGATACTACAGTACAAGGACAAAATGATTGACTTCAACAATTGGCTAAACTTCTGGTTTCATTCTAAGGGGATCCAGTATCTGTCTGCCTGGGATGACATGATCGACAGACCACAATGCTTTGTCAGAGATGGCCAGCACCTGTCGCCCTTGGGATTCCGGATACTAGCTAAGGCTCTTGCCACCCCTATAGTGCCTTTTTTAGGCAAGCTTCAAATGACAAATTCACCACCTTAACAGGTACAAGCAAGCAAAATCTGAAGGTAATGCTACTCAATGCTAGAAGTCTAAACCTCAAAATGCATTCACTCGAGGCGCTCCTTAAAATGGAGAACATTGACATCTGTGCAGTGACAGAGACCTGGTTCAAGGCTCCAGAGAGTACCCCTGCATTACCAGGGTATAATTCATACCACACCTTTCGGCCACCTAACCTGGACTGAAACACTAAGAGTGGAGGCGTGTCCATATTCATTAAGAATATCCACACCTCCAGGCTAGTTGCTCAGCATAATGCATCCAAGATTATCCAAGTGCAACTAACTCTGGGCAAGACTGCAATCCAAATTGTAACTTGCTACAGATCCTCCAGCATGCCCTAGGATTCCCACTCCTCATTTCTTCATACACTGGAAAATATTGGGGTACAACCCAACACCCTAATAATGGGCGATTTCAACTACCCCACCATTAACTGGGAAAATTACTAATGTACCAACTCTTTTGCTCAACATTTTCTGGAATTCATAAATTCCAATGCCCTGGATCAACTTATCCGCACCCCCACCAGGGGCAGCAATATCCTAGACATGGTCATTACCAACATGAGCGACAGGTATTCCACACCAGAGATCAATTCCTCGTTGGTCAGATCCGATCACAAGTTAATCACCCTTGACAGCCACATCCCACCCCAACCTCATTAGGGAAACCACCATAAAAAATTTCTCCAAAGCTAACTTCATGCTTCTTAAGACAGAAGTGGCAAAATTCAAGACACCCATGCAGACTGACAATAGAGGTACGACTGCTGAATCCTACACAAATGCACTTTATAAGCACTTACACGAGTGCATGGATCGTGCTATCCTTAACAGAACCAAGATGCTATCCTCCAAAAAAAGGAAGCCAATCTAGTGGTCCCCTACCATAAACAAATTCTACAACAGAAGAAAGAAACTGTTGCAAAAAAGAGTAAAATTACATGATTGGAGGAACTCCCTGGTCAGCCTCAGTAAAAAGCTGAGATCCCTCATAAAATCCTCCAAAGCTAGTTACAAAAATAAAATTGCCACTGATTCTAAAGGCAACCACAAAGCATTCTATAGCTATGTCAAGAATCTCAATGGCAACACTCAGATCTGCTCTGAGTTACAGCACAATGACACTAAATATACAGAACCAACTGATATTGCCAACATCCTGGCAGATAGGATCAGTGCTAACTTTACCCCCCTCTCACCCCCTAAAGGACCCATCTCTATACTGGAAGAATGTAAAGTTCCTGTAATCATGGTTGCACAGGTAAAAACCACTCTCTTCAAACCAAGAACACAGCATCCATGGGACCTGACAACATCCCAGGCTGCTTTATACATGAACTGCAGAATGAACTGGCACCCCACCTAAGCACCATGTTTAATCATAGCCTCACCTCAGGCTTTGTGCCCACTGAATGGTGCAGAGGATTGGTTATCCCACTCCACAAAGAGGGAACCACCATGGACCAGGGGAACTACCACCCCATTAGCCTAATGAGCCTGGTCTGCAAGGCCCTGGAACGTGGGACTGTATTATATGTGTGAACGCTTAGGTTGTTGAATACAACATGATTGACACCTAGTTAGTGAACACACAAGTCAGCAAAATCTCACAATGCAGAAAAAAACATCACCGAATACTTTTACTTGACCAACACCATTCCACCCACTAACGAAAGCAAAACACACTTCCCACTACACCGCTCGCTACATACTACCCACCCAAACAAAATAAATAAACCACATACATACACTAACCTAAGCCCTACTTCTAAACCTACACTAAACCTTACATACATTACTTTATATGCACTTACCTTAACCCGCACCATAACCCTAAGGTCCGTAACTACTGCACACTTACATTATGGAGCTACACCGCAGAAGGGCTGACTATGCCAAATCAGGATTTCGAATTTCGCAGTTTCCAGCATTCGGTGTTCTCACGGTTCACTTATTAGGTGTTGATCATGCCATATTCGACAACCTAAGCACTTGCTCTTATGATATAGACCTATGGAACGTATTATCATGTATCTTATACACAAAGACATTGGTAATTTCCAAACTTTGGACCCCACCCCATTCGGGTTTGTAAAAGGCAGAGCATGTCTCCAAAACCTGATAGAGTTCTTTGAAGCAGTCACCAAAGCCATAGAAGAGGGTAAGGTGGTTCACACAGCCTATCTAGATCTCACCAAGGCTTTTGGCATCATCCCCCACTCTGGAATTATAGATAAACTCACTAAACTAGGTATAAATCCCTATGTGACAAGATGGGTTGCCAACTGGCTCACTGACAGAACCCACACTGTGAAAGTAGCAGATTCCAAATTCGACTTTAGACCAATGACAACTGGAGTACCACAGAGTTTAGTCTTGGGTCCTCTCCTGTTTGATATCTACTTTTCTGAAGTACAGGCTAACACAGAGGGTCTTTGGCTAATGATGTTTGCAGATGACTGCAAACTAGGAGCCATAATCAAAACTCGTAACAATGTGGACATCCTACAAAAGGGCCTCATTGAGACAGATGCCTGGTGTCAAAGCTATGGCCTCAAGCTCAATGCCAAAAAGTGCATTGTCATCTCCTTTGGTAAAAACTCTGTACCCATGAGCTACCACATAGGTGGTAGTCTATTTAACACCAACAGTGTGATAAGAGACCTTGAGACACAGGTGGTCAGTAGTCTCTCCTTTGATAATCACATTGCCACAGTAGTCAGGAAATCCTTCTATGTAGCACACCTCATCACAAAAGCTTTCTCATCCAGGAAAAAAGAGGTCATCGTTCCTCTCTACTCGCCACTCATTAGACCCATTATAGAGTACAACACCCCTTTTGGTATGTATCTCACAAGGCATTTACAACAACTGGAAAGTCCACAGAAATACCTCACAAAGAGGATTACCAGCCTCAAACAGATGCCCTACGCAGACCATCTCAAAAAACTCCAGCTTTACTCCATCACATATTGCCTACTCCGAGGTGATCTCTGCCTAACATACAAAGCTATGTCAAACCCAGAGCTGCTGGACATGCTCCACTTAAAGAAATCCCAATCCCTTCGAGCTACACTCTCTAGGGACCTAAACCTTGTCACCACAATAAACAGAACATGCTGGAGGGATAGATTCTTGTCCCAGAGACTTCCCATACTCTAGAACCAACTACCTATCTATATCAAACAAAGCTCCTCATTATCACATTTCAAGAAAAATCTTGATGATTGGATGGGAATAGGAAATTCACCCCGGGGATCACTTCTGTGGCTCTGCTCGACAGGGGCACAGGAAAATAATTTTCTTGGGTGGCAAAATCCAGGGTACCTTTTTGGCTAGGCTTATATAGGCCCTAGGGCCAATAGCCTAGTACCTACCTATGAACCTATATTTGCAAAGCTAACTGCATGAAGGTTACCAGCTCCAAAGATTTAAGCCTGATCTGTGACATAAATAGATCATGCTGGAGAGTAAGCTATGAGTTCCAGAGATTGCCCCTGCTCTGGAATAGACTTCCTATTCACGCAAAGCAGAGCCCTTCCCTGACCATATTTAAGCACAATCTGAACCAATGAATGGAAAATCACAAATTCATTCCTATGCTGGTACTCATGTCCCTTATGGGCAGAGGCAATCTGAAAAATAGTAAAAACTCCATTTGCTGACCCTTGTTATCTTTCCCCTAGGGATAGCAAATTGGGTAAAATCTGGATAAAACTAGTTAGGCTTATAAAGGCTTTTGAGCCATTAGCCTAGTAATTTTCTGTGAACCTGTGAATCTATGAAGCTTGTGTCCAGCCAACAGGATTGTCAGTGAATCACTTCCATGGTGTGTTGCATTCAGACATTTTGACCTTGCTCAAAGGTATCTGTGATGAGAAACAGTGGATGCCATATGACGTAATGATATATCTACGTATCTGTCCTATTTCTTAATTCTTTTAAATGTCAGACTAACTGGTACTCAGAGTAATATAACTCAATCCACTCATCCTATTTGAAATTTGGCTTCCTTAAATATGCCCTCATTTGTTCAATCATGCCATGTCTTATATCCTTGGTGTACATCACAGCACATTTGATATAAGTAAGGTTGCCACCTTTTCAAATGGCCAAAGTGGGACATTTTCGGGACATACATCAGATTTTACAGGCTGACACATACCCACGGTCAGTACAAAGGATATAACTTAACTTTTTTGCCCAAATAAAAGCTTATTCTTATAGCAGTTTAGTTGCTTATTCTGTTTCTTGTAACATTTAGGTATTTTAGATACAGAAATAACTATTTTATGCAACTATTACATAAAATATGGGACATAATTATGTCCTACAATCTCAGGATATTTGCCATTTTTAATATTTTTTGTCAGGACAGAACTGCCCAAAGAGGGACTGTCCCTTGCAAAGGGGGACAGGTGGTAACCCTAGATATAAGAGTACTATTTACATATTAATAAAGCATAAACCAGGGAAAGACATAGCAGCAACAAAAACAAAATGTCAGCTTCAGTCCTGAAAAGCTATATTCTTTCTTTACATTTTATATTCAAATTGCATTCTGCAGTATCTTACAAGACTGAGAGCTGCCCCATACTCACGTATTGCACACCTATTCTGTATTATTAGAAAGCTACAGAAAGTCTTTCGTACCCTGTATTGGTATGAGTCCTCTCTCTCCTCTCGAGACATGAAGGATTGGTCTTCTCCTCACCCTCCATCTTTCTGCTTGTCTCACCCTCTTTGTCTATCTCCTTGTATCCCTAAGCACTGTGCTCTAATGCCAAACAATATTTAAGTCAATTCTTAACCTCTTTTAATTGTAAACCCCTGACAGTGGTGACTTGTGTGTCTCCAGTGTCCTCTGCTTCCATTGCCCTACTGTATTGGACTTCCACTTGTATGTAATACACTTAAAGTTTTTTTCTCAGGACACATTTTTTCACATGATTAGCATTCTTAGGCATTTCAGAAAGTATAACAAATTTACAATGTACTAATGCTTCCATTAGGTAGAATGATATTCCCTAAATAAGTTGCAGTAGTTCTACCTAGCCCCTTAAAAGGCCAACAATATCTAATCCCAGTCTTCCAGCCTCCAAATAAAGGGGACACGTGGTCTGAAATAAACTTCCTTTCTTACTGGATTCTTAGAGAGTAGAGACTGGATGAATTGAAAAACTATGTTTAAATGTCTGTACCCCCATCCTCAATCTTTCAGGTTTCCATCCCTAATTAGTGTCCTTGTTCCTACATGCAAGGAATGGACAATTGATTTTATTTTAGGTTAACTACTCAACTTGTTCTTTATAAACATTCATTGCTGTTGATGCACTTCACTCATTGGTCAGTTTGTAAAACACCATTGTCAAATTTCAAGTTTTAGATAAAGATAAACTGGTCATATGCATAAACATTGTAAGAGTACATATATGTTTCTTGTAATGTCTGTTGCTGTTTTATGCTATAGATGTACTTTATACCTTTGTTTTGAAATGTTATACTGTTCCTTATCCTAGATATTTTTATCTCTGGAATTCTTTTGTAAATGTACTTTCCCCAACAGGGCCAGCCCATTTAAGGAAGTAACTACTAATACTAATATTACCACCAATAATAATAACGCCCCACTGCACAACCTTACTTATGTGTGCTAACCCTAACCCCAACCTTACACATTGCCTTACTAAAAAACCCTTCCCTAACAGTACCAGTATACTAGCAAAAGGACAAAAAACACATACAACACCAGACATGAGCAACACTGACTCTATCCCTAACCCTTGCACTAACCCTAACCCATGAACACGTACACATATACACCAACTGCTATAACACAGTCTTGCACATCTTCACAGCCACCACGTTTTCATTCAAACATTACTTCTTCTGCACAACCCTACTTATCTATAGTATTAAAATTAAATTCAACCATATGTGATTCACAAAAACACACATTCACTCATCTGTGCGTTCTTTCTTTTTTACACCCAAAAGCATGTTTCAATCAGATGAGTATTCAGCATTTATACTTCAACTATGTCTATCCATAGGTGGTAGTTAAATTCTCGAGAGTGCGTGTAATGTTAACAGCTGTCTAGTCGACTGCATGTGGTTGACTAGGCTGTTGATTAACAGGTATGTACACCTCACAATCTCTGGGAAGGGGAATATTCCTTTTTCCTGGATATTATGCTATCTTAGTGTTACTATATATAACTAGAATGTGGAGTACAGCGGGGCTTGCCTCCCTGGAAGAAAATTATGTTTTGTTTTTTAAAAAATTGAAATTGCATGTGTTGAGGCAATATCTTGGCGAATGTGTAGTGCCATGTCGACTTCTGTGTTTTTGACCATATGTTGTCCACATTTAGGTAGTCAGCTTTGGGTGTTTTTCTAATCTAGTACACTTATATATATATATATAGGAGCATAACTTCTCTTTGACCACCCTAAATATCCATCAGCAAATGATCAAAATCAAATGGCCAAAACAAAAAATATCAATTAGCAAAGGATAAAAAAAAAATGTTAAAAAGATTTTTTGCAGGGACAAGCCTCACACACACCTCTCTCCCCCCTGTTTTATATATATATATATATATATATATATATATATATATATATATATATATATATATATATGTGTGTGTGTGTGTGTGTGTGTGTGTGTGTGTGTATGTATATATATATATATTTTTTTTTTTTCCTTCAAATTGTCAAATTACCATATTGTCAAGTCCACCAATATTGAGACCATAATGTTGTAAATCCACAACAATGAAAGCTGATAATATTGAGTCTTGTAACATCGTAAATTGTAAGTTCTGTATGCTGTAGTGTGTGAGTAGTGCAGAACTGCTTTAAAATGTTGTATAGTGTAGTAAGCAGTAATGGCTGATGTTTCAGTTAATGGTGAAGAGACTTTTTGAAGTTGTATAGTATAAGTTTTAATAGAAAGGGTGAGGATGATTTTTTTGTTGCCGGTTGCATTCTTTGTTTGAAGAAAAGTCTTGTTGTTGTTTTGGGATGAGTGAGTGGGACTGGAAGTAGTGATTTTGGCAGTATGTAGGTGTTTTGCCAAAGGAACAGGTGTGTTGTTTAAAACTTGTGCGGACATTCTGTAAGGAGATCATGGTACAGTGGGGATCTGAAAATGTACCTTTTCTCCACTGTAGTATGATCTCGGAGTTAATATATTTAATTTGCAGGGGGTGAGGTGGGGGTACAGTCAGGCTTTCTCCCCTGTAGAGATGTTAAAGAAAGTGTGTGTTTAGTTTTAGTGTTGTTTGAGTTGGAGGAAGTAGTATGTACTGTATGCATTGGAAAATTCAATGTTTTTGGATTCACTGTTTTGATTTTTGATGTTTTGGGCTTCACTGTTTTGCCTTTTCATTGTTTTGGTGTTACGATGCTTTGGTCTCAATGATTTTTGGTTCAATGAAGTGGCAATTCAAAATTATGAAGTAGATCCATACATATATATATATATATATATATGTATATGTATATATATATATATATATATATATATATATATATATGTATATATATATATATATATATATATATATATATATATATATATATATATATATACACCAACTCCGAGATGACACTACATTAGGGAAAGGACATGTGCACTCAATCCCCACTGTATAGTGCTCTCATAGGGAAAAAGCCAGTAATTTAATATTGGTGGATTTTCAGTCAGTTGTTTGATTTTTTTTCACTTGAGAATGAAAATCCACACAGATGAAAAATAGAGCACCTATACCGCTCTCTCTCTCTCTCTCTCTCTCTCTCTATATATATATATATATATATATATATATATATACACACACATATATATATATATATATATATATATATATATATATATATATATATATATATACACCCATGACATAAAGGCTGGCGACTAGGGATATTAAACAGAGGCATAATGACTGTACTTCTTTATATGGGCTGCTTCTTTACAAAGTAACAAAAACAAAATGAACTGAGATCACTTGCTGTGCAACAATGAATTCTGACTTACTACAGGAATAGATAAACATTGTTGCTGACTTTTGATATTTAAGACACTAATGGTTCAGAATATTTACTACCACAATGCGATGCAGTGAGACATCTGTCCTAAAAACGTAAAAACAGTAAAGATCATCCTATATTTGTTTCTGAAATGTGCTATAGTGTTTAATTAATAATTGTTCTACATTTCTATTTTGTCCGTATATTAAATGCATTATGCAGGTTTTTGACAGTGATCCTTTCTGCATTTGCTACAGAACAACCACTAGATGATTTTTAATTGTGCGCATATGGCAGGGATTGTTGGATATATTTAAAATGTACTATTTTAGGAATGCTAATATCATAAAAGGTTGGACCTAAAGTTACAGCTGCTTTTGCTTGACAGCTGGTGAAACATTGGTACATGCTGTTTGTTCAAAGAAAGCACAACTTCTTCATTGATTTTAACTTTTTACTGAGGTAATCAACAGCATGTCTTCAAATATTAACGCACTGTTACTCCTGACTCATTATGACTTTTTTCTGAAGTTCTGTTTGTTTTCACTGAATGGTCTAACTTTTCTATATTGTGTTCCATGCTGTGTCTTGAATAAAGGGATGTGAAGTTACAAGTATGTATTATTTACGTGTGATTTTAGGGAAATAGGGTATGTTGCAGGGCTGTACAGTATGAATTATTAAATCCATTCTCCTATGACATTTTTCCTAGAAGGTATATTTTAGTTACAGTAGAACCTGAAACAATATTTTAAAATGTATGCCTCACCTGTTGTATTATTGCTTATCAGTAAACAATAAAATGGTACATTATGTGGCAGATCTTTCCTTATATTAACAGAAACATTAACATATTCCATGTACTGCATTAGGGTAGCATTCCTACAGCATGTTTCTTTGTTTATTTCATTTTATTCTCAGGATTAGTGCTACTGAGTAAAATATTTCTTGGCAAGGGAAATGAAAGGACAGATGATGCATATTTCAAACTTATGAACAGTTTCAGAGTAGCTGTTAACTCAACTGCGAAATCTACATCAGAGTCTGACTTTAACAGAGAAGTGATTTACAGAACAGGCTTTAACCTTCCTTGGATCAGGAGGTTTTTTTTTAATAATCTGCTAGAGCTGTATACATGTACAGTGTATTGAAGTACAAAATATTTATAGTTTAGAAATAATTGTACTTGCTTGAAACCTAAAAATCACATATCAGAATTGTACAGGTTATAATGATCTCTGAGTTTATCTGTATCTTAACATTTGTCTTCACGTTGTCTTCATATTGCATGTGTCTGTTGTTTTAAGCAGGGTTCAGTATTTTGCTGTAAACAAATCTGGATATTGAAAGAACAAAATAATTCTGCCAGAATGACATCTCTCAACACATTCAGTATTTGTTTCACTGCAGTCAACCGTGTGTTGCCTTGCACATGGAAATGTTTAACCTTAACAAAACACATTGAGACTAATGTGAATTTGTAATTACTTATAATGATAAGGTTAGACGTTACCTCACACCACTGCTGTATATTATCAACACTTTATAACTAATTACTTCAGACTATGTATTCCTTGCTATGGGCTTGTCACTTTAGTACATCCAGACATTAAGAGATGATGAATTATTCAAAGATTTTATGAAAGTGGTCCTACCTACAATTTGTACCCACACAAGTGAGAGTTTACTGCTTTGTGGTAGACATAAAGCTTAACACTGAATATCTGTCAACTCAAGGGAAACCACAAGCAAACCGTATCTAATGCATTCAGTTAAACTGACATACTTGGTTCTCTTAAATATTTGGCTTTTAGCAGATTCACATGTGGACCCTCCTTCTTGAGGTTATTTAACCTTTGTGTAATTGCAAACATGTTTGAATGTTTGGAACTCTTTTTGCAAAATATTCTGTGAAATATTATGTAATAACTTCAACAAATTAATACATATGCCTGTATATATCAGTAAAGAGTAAGAAAATTAATTGAAATAAAGTGTTTACATCACTTTACAATAAAGTTTAATTGCTCGTGTTTGCTTTAAAAAATCTTAATTGTTACACTTAATTGTACTGTTAAGTATATTGCCTTTTTCTTTTAATGGATTTTTCTTTTTTTTTTAAATAAACAGTATTTCAAGCAGCCTTAAGGACAGGACAGCATATATGAGATATGAAACTGACACAGTTCATAATGCAGGCATTCATAATTGCTGGGGTTGGCATTAAGCGTAGGCAAACTAGGCAGGTGGTTAGGGTACCATTCTAAGCAGGGAAACTTTTCCATACCATATACACATGCTTGCATGTATGTATGTATGTATGTATGTATGTATATTTGCAAGTATCTATGTATTTATTTATTTTCCTAATGTTAAGAAAGAAGTTTCCTGGTATTGCCACAGCTGCAGATGGGGCACACCTGTTCAAAGCTACAGTAGATGTGACCCTTCTCCCCTCTACTCTTGCATTCCTCCTAGCTCTATTTATGTTTTAAATCCATGAGCATTATAGTCATGTTAAATACCCCTTGTCCATTCCAACCATGACAACTATAACCAAACAGAGAGCTGCAAATTAGAAAGCCAATAAACTTTAAACTTGCATGGAAGGAGTGGTGGGTAGAAAGCCATAAGAAAACAATTTATAATCTTTCATTTTGCCAGTGGTAGCAGGTATTACAGAAAGCTCTGTGCACTGTCTTGGTTGTAGCAGCAACCGCAGAACAGCACCAGGAGTGCTGTCTGGGTGCTACTGCACTGCCAACATCCATATAAGAAGCTGCAGGTGATATCATGGCTTCTTTAAAGAATGACTATATTATATTCATGTGGCTAAGTCTGTCAGAAATTGTTCTTATTCTTTTTTTTTTTTTTTTTTTTTTGATTATCAACTTTGGGCAAAGGAGCTGTCCTGGGCAGCAGATGTGATAACTACAACTCTGCTATGCAGATGGGAATGTAAGTAATATGATGGCTGTAGTGATAGAAAAAGACAGACAAAGCAGTTGTAACCACAGTCACAATGGTGCTTCATAATTGGTGGCACAGTAAGTGAAAGAAAGGACATTCTCTGCAGCTCATTCTGGACAGTCTGAATTATTTGGTGAGGGGTATACTTTTTTAGTAGGAACCAAGAGACAAAGTGTGCTTGTGCATAGAGACCCAGAACCACAGAAAATGTGCAAAATGAATGTAGCAGTCAGGAGTAACACTCAATCACTCCTTTTATTAAGACATAGTGATTTTAACTTTGTGTTCTGATTAAGTCCCTTTTTATTGGATTTGGGGTGAAAGAGCTTAACATATTTTATATACTTTTGGTTTTAATAAATTGTTGAACTGTGGTCAAGTGTTGGTTTTGGCTGCTACACTTTGTTAGCCCCAGCAGGCAACCAAATAATATTGTGGGCAGAAGACTGATAATAGTATACACTGCCCAGAGAAGAATTTTATTTGTTTTTAAAGCAACTGCAAGTCTGAGAATTTACCAGCATATGAAGTATATTACTGTGATCATTATTTCTATTTTTTTTTTCCTAGCAAGTACAAATCAGAGGTGATCCCAAAAAATGGCTATCTGTTTGGGTGGGAGAAAGCAAAATGGCAATTATGTGATTCTCTGATTTTTGTGGCTTGGTAGGGGATGAGGAAAGTGTGGCCATTATTTCCTTAGCTTTCCTCTTAATCAAACCTCAGGAATGTGCACATAAGATTGCTGTCTTTTGTGTATAAAGGTGAGAAGGATGAATATAAATGCACAGGGCAATTATGCGATCAGTGTTGAGTTAGTGTTTTTGGTACCTTGGAAGCAGCATATGTGTCTGATAGTAATAAGCTGAAATACACTCATGTGATCATTATCTTTATTTTTGTACTTTTTAATATGTTTTATTTATTTATTTATTTATTTATTTTACATTTGTTTACCAGGAGTGTCCACTGGGCCAGAATGATTCCACTTCCAGTGGAGGCCTGGGGAGAAAAGCTTCAAGGAGACATAAGTACAACATACAGTAAAACTGACATTAATACAACAAACAACTAAGTTACAAATTGAAGTAAAACTACTATTAGCTACAGCAAGTTAATATTACTTATCTCTATGATAAAGACATTTAGCAATCTTAAATGTGTCATAATGTTGTATGAAATATAAGGAAGGAAAAAGTGATTGATGACTATGAGTATTTAAGAGGGCAATGTGTAGTGGAATAGTGTTAATAAGTGGTGGCAAGGTGGTGGTTGAGAGGTAAGTTAGAGTGTGGAAAAGAATAGAGGAGGATTATTGTGTGGATGGTATGAGAGATGGGTTGTGAAATGAGTGATTGAGTGACAGTAGTGGAGGATGATGGATGGATAGTGAAATGAGTGCGAGAGTAACATTTTTGGCACTTTTGCAGTTGGCTATTACCTGTCTTTAGTGCTGATCCTTTATTTCTGATATCAAGAACTATCTGACCCTCAGAACTGAATGCAGTGTCATACTTGATGCTACTGGGATTTTTTTATTATTATGTCCTACCCATGGCCTGACCCCCACAATCATTGTGTAGTGTTGTAAGCTCATTAAGACAGAAAAACACCTGTCAGTGTGTGTGTGTGTGTGTGTGTGTGTGTGTGTGTGTGTGTGTGTGTGTGTGTGTATACCAAAACTATTAAATCATCATAGAAACCCTCAGTCTCCCTACTAAGGGTTATCATCCTGTGCTGAAAAACCCTCCCCTGCCCTAGATATGAGATCTGTAAAATACTGTTTTAGTCCACACACCAAACTACTCACTCTACAGGCGCCAAGCTCAATAATCAAACCCAAGTCATTTTGACTGCAGCTAGGGATTTATGTCTTTGTATCACATATCTGGCATCTTTGATGTTCTTAAATTTGATATCAAAAGCATACATAATACTGCTTGCCTGAGTGGCCATTATGTCTATTTCTATAGCCTCCCTCTATAATGCAAATGTCTCTAGTTAGTTCACAACAAGAATGCACAAGAATGCACATTTTTTACTTTTTCTCAAATACCAGAATGAGTAATATATCTATATAAAATATACACACACATATATATATATATATATATATATATATATATATATATATATACACACATATATATATATCTATATATATATATATATATATATATATATATATATATATATATATATATATATATATATATATACTTTTAAATACAAAAGATAGACCAAATATTTCTTTCTCCCTGGAAGTGGTATTTTATAGCACCTGAAATGCTGTGTTGGAAAAACAAAAGTATTACTGAGAATTGCAATATAGAACTCAGAAATGAATGTGCAACTGTTGTATCTCATAACATAAAACCTCAAAACATCTATGGTTCATATGCATTTATCCAGATTTATGAGTCCAACTAATTATGTGGTAACCATTTGAAAGACTGTTTTACCGAAGTGAAGTACTTACTGTAACCTATGAATCTGTACCCCATGTAGCATGGTGGCCACCACATCTCTAAAAAAGTGCCATGTATGCAGTGCATGCTTGCAGCATTCCTTTATTTGGTTAAAGCACACCTACTGGATCCTTGACTCTATTTATATAGCCTGAGCAGTGAGTAATTATTACTGACAATATAAATACAGAACAATGCAGTAATGCACTAATTTGTTGTAATACCTCAACATTTAAATTACAGGTACATGGATATATTACTCAGTTCTAAGAATTTATTTAAATAAAATGGTTGATCTGATAGGTGACTATGAGTGGGATGGATTTGGTAGAACAGGAGGTTTTTATCCAAAAACATTTTGCTTTTGACATTGAGAGTCATTCCATCCTGATTGGCCATCTGATGAAAACTGCTAACTATCCAGATACACCATCATAGTTCCAATATTGTCTCATTAATCATAATTTCCTAGTCACAATTTGCTTCTGTGTATCAGCTAAAGCCCCAATGCTCAAAGGAGTGCATCAACGGTTCAAACATGACCTTCTGTTACTTTTTTTCAAATTTTTTGGTCCCCTTAGACCTCATGGTATCAACCCAGCCTCTAGTTCACCATGTCCATGTTGAGTCTACCAGCTATCCTCCTACCCCCCAGAGTACTCTGATATATGCTGGAGCCAGTCATGGATCCTAAGGGCATCCTGGGGGCTCCAGCATATATGCTTCTATTCGGGGGATATTTATATATGTTGTACCCAATTTCCCTTTCCTCACCCTCAAGCTCATCAGTTATGTCCGAAGGTAACTACCCTCTATGGACAATGGGTCACCTTCTGGAGAATCATCAATGGGTGCAGGCCCATCCATCCATCACTGCCACTTCATCATGATAAGCAGCAAAACAATAAATAAATAAATATTAATCATCCAAAACTAAAACTGCATTATTTGTTTATAATCATAAACGTTCTAAGACTGCCAAGTCTTTACAAATGTCAGCTCATAACAACTCCTCTATAGAGAAAATCTCATACTTTAAATATCTTAGAATATTTTAGAAGCATAACTTAAATGTTATCATTTTCTTGAAAATGTAAGGAACAAAAGCAATTCCTTGTTGCACTGGACCAGAAAAATTCCATCTTTTTTATCTCTTGCCAGTACAATAGCCAAGGGCAGAGGGATTTTGCCTTCTCAGTTAGAATATGAACTAACATTAATTGCAACAGCCTCTAAAAACCAAACCAAACCTATTCAATCCATTTCATACAAAATCTGTGGATTTATCACTCTATCTCCAAAGCAAGAACATTGCTACAAAACCATTGAAAAAGACAAATCAGTACAAATCAAACAAAGGGCTGACATTCTACTTGAATCACAATTATTTAAACTCTTAAAAGTTCAGACATTCCCACTATTAGGTTTCATACTCACTAGATACTTGCCATTCTACAATCTCAGAAGATGTGACCACACCGGACCTCATATACAGCCCCTCAATTCAAAATGTCATTGCACTGACAATTGCTTTTCAGTTTTTGGTCCTAAAATGTGAGATGTTCTCTCTCCTTATCTCAAGGATATATTGTCTTACCACTCATTCCATGTCCAGATAAAATCTCACCTTCAAAAATAAGCAAATGGAATGGCGTTCCTACAGGACATATAACTTAGCAACCTTTACGTTTCCGCTAACCTCTTGTTGAAACCCATTCTTATTTGATCAGCTCATGCCTCTATGTGACTATGATGCTGCATATATATATATATATATACATATATATATATATATATATATATATATATATATATATATATATATATATATATGGGTCTACTTTATAAAACCAAAATATCACAATGTCGAATTACTAAATGTCAAGACGATAAAGTCAAACCTTCAGAATAACGAAAAAAGGGGAAAAAACCACTGCCAAAAATCCACGAATATCAACCAAGTTTAGTTTATTGTAAGCGCTTTCATGCATCTATGGTAGATGCACTTCTTCAGACAAAAACATACAGCCAACAATCAGAATATATAATAGAACCAATCAATTAATTAATTAGCTAATTAGCTACTTAGTATAATAAACATTAAACATTTTTTTAAAAAGTTTTAAAAAGGTTTTGAAAAAGTTTTAAAAGTTTTAAAAAATCAGTACACCCTACTGGTTTAAATTAATAACCACAGCACTATTAACCAAATACAAATACGTTAAAACTATAATATTTTAAAATTTAAGAATCAATTAATGTTTCAAGGCTTTCAACCTAAGTAAACATTTAATAGAGGCAGCATCATTAATCCCAGGAAAAACATAAGCATTTGTTTTTAATTGCCATATTAGTTCTTGTTCCTCGAGTTTTAATTGCCAGGGACCACCTCTTGGATTTTGGGTAACTTGTTGTACTACAGTAAAATGAAATCTATGAGAGTTAAATTCAGTAATGTGCCTTGCCAAGGCATTAGTAGCCAGGCCTTTGGAAATTGCATAAATATGCTCATATATACGCTGTTTAAACTGTCGTTCTGTCTTGCCCAGATAAAATGCTGGGCAGGACTGACATGAAGCCAGGTATACAACGCCTTGGGAGTCACAATTATATTTATCGGGGATAGAATACCTACAACCTTTAATATAAAAGCAGGAGCCCATCTGAATGTATTGACAATACCTACACCTACCACATTTAAACATCCCTTTCCTTTGTTTATGGTGACCATGAGGTAGTTCAAATAATGTCTTTAGAGAGACACCTTTTTTAAAAACCACAACTGGTTTCAAACCAAGCACTTTCTTAGGGCTCGAATCTTGTAAAATTAAATCCCAGCTATTATTCAAAATTTCCCTGAGTGGAAATGCCATATCATTAAATTGTGTAATAAAACTGGTATTATAATTTGGTTTACCAACTAAATCTGTTACCGGCATTGTCGTTTGAACAATGCTAGGTAACCAGATCGAGTTAGTGGAAGGGTAACCCTTCGTTAAAATAGGACCAAGGGAACCCTCCACTCTTTTATTTGAAACTTCCATAGTCAGTGCATGAACCAAAGATGGTGGATAACCACGATTAGAGAACATCCAATCCAACGTGTTACATTCTTGTTGAAAATCATCATCAAGCGAACACATTCTGGATGCTGTAACCAACTGGCCTTTGATTACCCCTCTTTTTTGAAAAAATGGGTGATTGCTGGTAAAATGTAAAAAGGAATTACTGTAAAAGGGTTTCCTATAAATTGTGGTTCTAAATCTGTCATAGGTCACGTCTTTGTATATGTTATATCAAGGAAATTGGTACCATGCTCATGATATTGGAAGGTAAATTCCAAAAATGACGTAAAGGAACCCATAGTATCAACTAATCTCTCAGCGTCCACTTGTGTCCCTTTCATAATAATAAAAATATCATCTTGGTACCATGTATACCATACTACCAAATTATTAAACAAAGGATGGGAAAATAAAAAAGTATGTTCCCAAAATGCTATTACAGAATTAGCAAAGCTCCCCCCACAGGGGGAGCCCATGGCAATACCTGATTTCTGGAGAAACAATTGCTTTTTAAATATAAAGCAGTTGTTGCTTAAAACAATATCTAACAAGGCAATAATCACATCAATATCCAATCCTGGGACTTGTTTCATAAGTAAAAAGTCTCTTACCCATTCTAAGCCTAACTGCTGTGGAATGACTGTATATAAGTCCTTAATATCCACAGTCAAAAACCCATAATTTTCATCAAAAGGAATAGTGTTCAAATGATGTAACACATGCCATGAATCATGGCAAATCTGAGTTTCTGTTCTAAATACTTCCTTTAATTTGCCATCCACCCACTTGGCACAGGCATATGTGATGGAATTACGTCCATCAATAATAGGCCTAAGAGGGGGATTGTTCATGTCTTTATGAAGTTTAGGTATTCCAAAAATAACAGGAATTAGGGGAGCGGGCATTGACAAGTAATGGTATGTTTCTAAAGAAATACTCCCTTCAATAAATAAATCGCTCAAAAAGTCTTTAATGCGTTGGTAAGCTTGGTTGAGTTCATTTATAGAAACCTTGTCATAGTTCAAAGATGAAAGCATCTTGAACATCCTACAATCATAATCTGCATCATGCATAAAAATGGCACCACCACCCTTATCGGGTTGCATAACCCGAATGTTGCGTGTCTTAACAAAATTCAATAAACTCCCTGTCATCTTTGGAAATATTGTCATGCTGTTTACATTTATTGTAAAAATACTCATCAGAAATGAGAGACAGAAAATACATTTCAGTTAATTTCTCAAATAATGCTAAATTGTTGTTTAAGGGAGGATTAAAAATACTTGCTACACGCTCATCAGATACCACATAGCTTGAATTGCCAAACATAACATTCAAGTTCAACTTACGTGTGAAAATTTTTAAATCACACAAAATTCGTGCCAAATTTGGCCTCGTACTAGGTACAAAGTTGAACCCTTTAGTTAGCAATTCTACTAAGCCTAAGGGAATGACTTCAGAGGTAAAATTAAACACATTAAAGTCACATTTAGAACTTTGCAAAATAGTTAAATGTCCAGAAACATCTCCGTTGGTTACCTCCTGCACCGATTGTTTTTTCTGCGCTGTGATATTGGCCACGATTGGTATTCGGTTTGAAAGGGGCTGGTTTGTTGTGGTTCTTTTGAAAACCCCGATTGTTCTCATTGTGGCCCATTTGCTGCTTTTTATTAGATATCCTCTCACTACGCCGAGGCTCAACATTGAACACAGCGTTTGAGTCATTGTTATTGAATTCTTCTTGCGTGATGTCATCCAAGGGAGACAATTCACCCCTGTTTGTTGCCATGGCACCCAAACCTACTGATACATTGTTACCTACATCTCCGAATTTAGCTGGTGGATCGGGGTAGGCTCGATTTTGCTCATATGCAAGTATATCACGACTCATTTTACGTTTTTTAGTTTCAGAAATTTTAATTAAAAGAGAGTCAGTACTTGCAAAGATTCTTTTATAGTCATATTGATACTGTCCAAAATCACTGTCAGTAGTAATAGTGTTATCCAAAGCGTCTAACTGATGTTTCATGTCATCCATTTGCTTGTTATATTGAGCAATTAATATACCTAAAAAATCCAACACTTGTTTGTTGAAAAATTGAATTAATTGTAGATGAAACTCTGAGTTCTTGACTACGCCTGATGGGTATTTATATTGGCATAGCCCTTTAGGGACTATATTTAACCTGATGCATTCCTGAAAATATAACACCTCGATTTGTAATTTTTTATATTTCTAAAGCATATCATCAAATTGTTTTAGCCTTTGAACAATACTGCTGGAATCTTCCCGGTGTTGATTAACTTGAGGCAGTACACCAAGATCTATGGAAAAAATATTGTTTGGCGTATTCATAAAATTGGCTAAATTAGGTAAAGACCTAGAGTTGAAGATGCAAAAACCAAACGGCTGCAGGTACACTGAGGTGCCCAAAACACACAACAACAGCAAAAGTAAATTAAGGCACCAAAGTTACACACTAGAAATCAGTCACTGTACTTTATTGTAGAAGACAAACGGTAAGCGCTTTCACAACTTAATGCTGCTTCATCAGACCACATCACTGCAACTGATGCTTGGTTAAATACTAGGACAATTAGTATGACTTCACAATTTAAAGAGATATTACTCCACTAACATAAGAACATATATCAATATCCATAAAAAAATGCATAAAATATATAGAAAGGTGTGTATTTACACACAATAATTTAAAAAAGGGGGAATGTCATCCCTGATGGTTATTAAAATATACATATACACACACATTTTGTGCACATATAACCATAATAGTACAATAAAAAATATATAAAAAACTCATATTTAGTGTTTAAGGCGCCTTGCCTTAAGGTAAGGAACTAATGAGGTGCAGCCATTCAAACCAGGATATCTATCTGCTTGTAATTTAGTGATCCATTGTTGTTCTAATTCTTCAGTGTGGTTTTCTACATCACCACCTCTGTTTGTCCTTACTATTTGTTGTAAGATTAAAAATTTAAAACAATGACTACTGTCTGTATTCAGGACATGATTAGCTAGAGCATTTGATTGCTTCTGGTTCTGTATGTCCCTTATATGTTCTAACATTCTTTCTTTAAAACTCCTATTTGTTTTGCCTACTTAATAGACATGGCATGCTTGGCAAAAACAAAAATAAACAACATCGACACTTTTACAATCATAGTAATTATTCGTATAAAGTTTAAAACATTTCACAGGATGAATGTACTAATTTTTAGTGTAGACATGTTGACAAGCAGCACAATTCCTGCACGGGAAGGTGCCCTGTCTGTTTGAGAGATTTTTTTCTAAAAGACTGATGTTCTCTATTACAGAGCTGCTGCTTTAAAGACACATTATTTCTAAAACTGAAGTTTGGGGTGTCACCAACTGTGGAAACCAGACCTGGTATTTCATGTAATAAGTGCCAATTCTTTTTAATAATTTCCGTATACTTATTGATGTCACTTGCAAATCTAAACACTATTCTAAACTTATTTATATCAATACTTGTATCATAAGGTATACTTGTATCAGCTCTATAAGAGCTCATGTATGGTTTACATCTTGTAGATCTCAATTTCCATGCATCTGCTGTCACTCTAGTGATTTCTGAGCTAGAATAGCCTCTTGTTTGAAATTCGTCTTGTAACTTATTTAAAGCAACTACTGCCTCTTCATCATTATTATGTAGGTGTAGGGTTCTATAGACTTGTCCTTTGAGGACATTTCTAGGTATGTGTCTCGGGTGCATGCTTGACCTGTGAAGACAGGCATTAGTTCTTGTGGGTTTGTGATAAATACTGGTTCTTATCTGCTTTAAATCAGTATGGGTGACACTCACATCCAAGAAATCAACACATGTATCAGAAAAAGTAAAAGTAAACTTCAAAAGTCTGTAGTACTATGCAGGTAATCAATGAAATTACTGATATTTTCACCATGCCCTTTCCACAAGACAAAACATCATCCACGAAATGGACGTACCAGAGAATGTAGCCAAAAAATGGGTTAACATCTGACAAAACATATTGTTCTTCCCATCGTACTAGTGATAGATTGGCGTAGCTATTTGCACACAAAGTGCCCATAGCCACGCCAATCTTCTGTAGAAAAATTGATCCTGAAAAGTTACAATGTTATTTTCAAGTATAATCTCCAATAGTGCACAGACTAGCATAATCTTATTAGTAGTCAGCTTCTTATTCATATCGAGGAATTCTCTTATTCTATCAATACCCCAAACATTTGGAATACTAGTAAAACGAGATTCAATGTCCATGGTAAGGAATACAAATTCTTCATCATTATCAATGGTTTCCATTCTATTTTGCAACCGCTGTAAAAACATTTTTGTGTCTCTAAGAACTGTATAACAACTATCCAAGAACTCATGTAAAATGTCTTCTACATAAATAGATAGAGGCTCAGTGCATCATCCTGCTCCTGATATGATGGGGCGTAAAGGAGGAACTGTGGGATGTTTATGGATTTTAGGGAGTCTATAAATCCTCGGAACTAGAGGTTTTTGTACTGAAAAATAACTGAATAAGGATTCATCAATTAATCCTGTAATCAGTAAATCAAACACTAAAAAAAGACACTTTATCAGTGATAGCAATTACAGCTGTTTTTGTCAGCATTTGATAGGTACAAGTATCTAATAGTAAAACCTTCATCTGGTTAACATATAAATCTTTGTCCATTAATACAATTTTACCACCTTTATCTGCTTGTTTAATAATAAGAGAATGTAAATCCTGCAATTCATGTAGAGCCCTATATTCTTCTGTATTTAAATTATGAAAGGTGCAGCCTTGTGTACCAGGAGTATAAGCTTCATTAAAAGCATTTTCACAGATATCTAAAAATCTTTGTATGCCTGGAGGGGTGGGGGGTACAAAAGTGCTAGGTTTCTTGTATATATTTACATTGACATTTTCATTATTACGAAACATGCATTTTAATGATAAATTCCTACCAAGCAATTTCAAGTCTGTTAGCATTTCAGTTAAATCTGCCTTCTTGGCAGGTATAAAAGACAAACCCTTATTAAGCAAACTGTTTTGTTCATTAGTTAGAGTAAAGGAAGAAATGTTAACAATAAGATCAGTTTTTACATCCTCCTTTTCTTTGAAAAGTGTGCAGTTCTGTCCATTTAATTTTCCCTTGCTGTCTTTCCCATATTGGGATTGCTTTTGGCTTGAGCTCTGAAAGGAAGAGCTGCTTTCAAAGTGAATTCTCCCACTTTCAAATTCTCTAAAAAACACTAGTATCTGTAGCATTTGCTTGTGAAGTGTCTATTGGAGTCTTACCTATAGTGTTTGCATTCCTTCTTTCTTCTGACTTCGAATTTTTATCCATATTCGATGTAGATGTATTCCCATTCACTATAGAAGCAAAAGATGCAACTTGGAGTAGAAACACTAGAATTTACATGTTCTTGGTCAGTTTGTTGTATTGCCATGCTTTCCCTCATCTCAATAGCGTTAAAACAGGAAGTGGAAGCCTGTGTCTCAGTATTTAGTGTCCTACTAGTTCCTCTGTTCACTGTAGCAGGATTATACAAAGGGGTTCTATTTATAGGGTCTCTCAGCCATGAGAAGACATTATTGTTGCTAAAATCAGTTTTATCTCTGTTTAATTTATTTAATTTAACATTTTGAAGCTTTTTCTCATAGGCACTAATGCCCTCATGCAACTGGCCCATTTTATTAAGGGTAATATGTTTTTACAGCGGTTGCAAAATAGAATGGAAACCATTGATAATGATGAAGAATTTGTATTCCTTACCATGGACATTGAATCTCTTTTTACTAGTATTCCAAATGTTTGGGGTATTGATAGAATAAGAGAATTCCTCGATATGAATAAGAAGCTGACTACTAATAAGATTATGCTAGTCTGTGCACTATTGGAGATTATACTTGAAAATAACATTGTAACTTTTCAGGATCAATTTTTTCTACAGAAGATTGGCGTGGTTATGGGCACTTCATGTGCAAATAGCTACGCCAATCTATCACTAGCACGATGGGAAGAACAATATGTTTTGTCAGATGTTAACCCATTTTTTGGCTACATTCTCTGGTATGTCCATTTCATGGATGATGTTTTTGTCTTGTGGAAAGGGCATGGTGAAAATATCAGTAATTTCATTGATTACCTGCATAGTACTACAGACTTTTTGAAGTTTACTTTTACTTTTTCTGATACATGTGTTGATTTCTTGGATGTGAGTGTCACCCTTACTGATTTAAAGCAGATAAGAACCAGTATTTATCACATGCCCACAAGAACTAATGCCTGTCTTCACAGGTCAAGCATGCACCCGAGACACATACCTAGAAATGTCCTCAAAGGACAAGTCTATAGAACCCTACACCTACATAATAATGATGAAGAGGCAGTAGTTGCTTTAAATAAGTTACAAGATGAATTTCAAACAAGAGGCTATTCTAGCTCAGAAATCACTAGAGTGACAGCAGATGCATGGAAATTGAGATCTACAAGATGTAAACCATACATGAGCTCTTATAGTGCTGATACAAGTAAACCTTATGATACAAGTATTGATAGAAATAAGTTTAGAATAGTGTTTAGATTTGCAAGTGACATCAATAAGTATACAGAAATTATTAAAAAGAATTGGCACTTATTACGTGAAATACCAGGTCTGGTTTCCACAGTTGGTGACACCCCAAACTTCAGTTTTAGAAATAATGTGTCTTTAAAGCAGACGCTCTGTAATAGAGAACATCAGTCTTTTAGAAAAAATCTCTCAAACAGACAGGGCACCTTCCTGTGCAGGAATTGTGCTACTTGTCAACATGTCTACACTAAAAATGAGTACATTCATCCTGTGAAATGTTTTAAACTTTATACGAAGAATTACTATGATTGTAAAAGTATCGATGTTGTTTATTTTTTGTTTTTGCCAAGCATGCCATGTCTATTATGTAGGCAAAACAAATAGGAGTTTTAAAGAAGGAATGTTAGAACATATAAGGGACATACGGAACCAGAAGCAATCAAATGCTCTAGCTAATCATGTCCTGAATACAGACAGTAGTCATTGTTTTAAATTTTTAATCTTACAACAAATAGTAAGGACAAACAGAGGTGGTGATGTAGAAAACCACACTGAAGAATTAGAACAACAATGGATCACTAAATTACAAGCAGATAGATATCCTGGTTTGAATGGCTGCACCTCATTAGTTCCTTACCTTAAGGCAAGGCGCCTTAAACACTAAATATGAGTTTTTTTATATATTTTTTATTGTACTATTATGGTTATATGTGCACAAAATGTGTGTGTATATGTATATTTTAATGACCATCAGGGATGACATTCCCCCTTTTTTAAATTATTGTGTGTAAATACACACCTTTCTATATATTTTATGCATTTTTTTATGGATATCGATATATGTTCTTATGTTAGTGGAGTAATATCTCTTTAAATTGTGATGTCATACTAATTGTCCTAGTATTTAACCAAGCATCAGTTGCAGTGATGTGGTCTGATGAAGCAACATTAAGTTGTGAAAGCACTTACCGTCTGTCTTCTACAATAAAGTACAGTGACTGATTTCCAGTGTGTAACTTTGGTGCCTTAAAGACCTAGAGTTACCTGCTGGAGAACCATCCTGGTTAGATGAATTATTTCTATTTGAAACCATGGAAATATTAACGTTGTTGTCAAGTGGTTGTGTAGTAACCCCCAGTACATCCCTTGGTATAGCCAAAGCTGGAACAGATGTACCAGGACCAGGTAAGCCCGAACAAGGAATATTAAAAGTAACTCCAGGTTTGGGTCGAACAATGGCCGTCGCGTCTCCATCCTGGTCGGACATTCTCCTTGCCAGGTTGTCGACTCGTTGAGTTAATTGCTGAATGAGTGCTGTCAAATTGCCAATAGGGTCAGCTTCCCGGTTGGAAGCTCCTGGGCTGTTTGGACTCGAGTTAAACATGGATTGAGACTGCCGATTACTCCTACTTTCAGCCATGAAAAAACAAAAAAAACACAAATAGGATAACGAAAAAAGGGGAAAAAAACGCTGCCAAAAATCCACGAATATCAACCAAGTTTAGTTTATTGTAAGCGCTTTCATGCATCTATGGTAGTTGCACTTCTTCAGACAAAAACATACAGCCAACAACCAGAATATATAATAGAACCAATCAGTTAATTAATTAGCTAATTAGCTACTTAGTATAATAAACATTTAACATTTTTTTAAAAAGTTTTAAAAAGGTTTTGAAAAAGTTTTAAAAAATCAATACACCCTACTGGTTTAAATTAGTAACCACAGCACTATTAACCAAATACAAATACGTTAAAACTATAATATTTTCAAGGCTTTCAACCTAAGTAAACATTTAATAGAGGAAGCATCATTAATCCCAGGAAAAACATAAGCATTTGTTTTTAATTGCCATATTGGTTCTTGTTCCTCGAGTTTTGATTGCCAGGGACCACCTCTTGGATTTTGGGTAACTTGTTGTACTACAGTAAAATGAAATCTATGAGAGTTAAATTCAGTAATGTGCCTTGCCAAGGCATTAGTAGCCAGGCCTTTGGAAATTGCATAAATATGCTCATATATACGCTGTTTAAACTGTCGTTCCATCTTGCCCAGATAAAATGCTGGGCAGGACTGACATGAAGCCAGGTATACAACGCCTTGGGAGTCACAATTATATTTATCGGGGATAGAATACCTACAACCTTTAATATAAAAGCAGGAGCCCGTCTGAATGTATTGACAATACCTACACCTACCACATTTAAACATCCCTTTCCTTTGTTTATGGTGACCATGAGGTAGTTCAAATAATGTCTTTAGAGAGACACCTTTTTTAAAAACCACAACTGGTTTCAAACCAAGCACTTTCTTAAGGCTCGAATCTTGTAAAATTACATCCCAGCTATTATTCAAAATTTCCCTGAGTGGAAATGCCATATCATTAAATTGTGTAATAAAACTGGTAATATAATTTGGCTTACCAACTAAATCCGTTACCGGCATTGTCGTTTGAACAATGCTAGGTAACCAGATTGAGTTAGTGGAAGGGTAACCCTTTGTTAAAATAGGACGAAGGGAACCCTCCACTCTTTTATTTGAAACTTCTGTAGTCAGTGCATGAACCAAAGATGGTGGATAACCACGATTAGAGAACATCCAACCCAACGTGTTATATTCTTGTTGAAAATCATCATCAAGCGAACACATTCTGGATGCTGTAACCAACTGGCCTTTGATTACCCCTCTTTTTTGAAAAAATGGGTGATTGCTGGTAAAATGTAAAAAAGAATTACTGTAAAAGGGTTTCCTATAAATTGTGGTGTTAAATCTGTCATAGGTCACGTCTTTGTATATGTTAATATCAAGGAAATTGGTACCATGCTCATCCAGCAGATAACTCTAGGTCTTTGCCTAATTTAGCCAATTTTATGAATACGCCAAACAATATTTTTTCCATAGATCCTGGTGTGCTGCCTCAAGTTAATCAACACTGGGAAGATTCCAGCAGTATTGTTCAAAGGCTAAAACAATTTGATGATATGCTTTTGAAATATAAAAAATTACAAATCGAGGTGTTATATTTTCAGGAATGCATCAGGTTAAATATAGTCCCTAAAGGGCTATGCCAATATAAATACCCGTCAGGCGTAGTCAAGAACTCAGAGTTTCATCTACAATTAATTCAATTTTTCAACAAACAAGGGTTGGATTTTTTAGATATATTAATTGCTCAATATAACAAGCAAATGGATGACATGAAACATCAGTTAGACGCTTTGGATAACACTATTACTACTGACAGTGATTTTGGACGGTATCAATATGACTATAAAAGAATCTTTGCAAGTATTGACTCTCTTTTAATTAAAATTTCTGAAACTAAAAAACGTAAAATGAGTCGTGATATACTTGCATATGAGCAAAATCGAGCCTACCCCGATCCACCAGCTAAATTCGGAGATGTAGGTAACAATGTATCAGTAGGTTTGGGTGCCATGGCAACAAACAGGGGTGAATTGTCTCCCTTGGATGACATCACGCAAGAAGAATTCAATAACAATGACTCAAACGCTGTGTTCAATGTTGAGCCTCGGCGTAGTGAGAGGATATCTAATAAAAACCAGCAAATGGGCCACAATGAGAACAATCGGGGTTTTCAAAAGAACCACAACAAACCAGCCCCTTTCAAACCGAATACCAATCGTGGCCA
The DNA here is from genome assembly GCF_019279795.1 of Protopterus annectens. NCBI lineage: Eukaryota > Metazoa > Chordata > Ceratodontiformes > Protopteridae > Protopterus > Protopterus annectens. The sequence goes on from NC_056740.1 coordinate 242,623,331, forward strand.
ATATCACAGCGCAGAAAAAACAATTGGTGCAGGAGGTAACCAACGGAGATGTTTCTGGACATTTAACTATTTTGCAAAGTTCTAAATGTGACTTTAATATGTTTAATTTTACCTCTGAAGTCATTCCCTTAGGCTTAGTAGAATTGCTAACTAAAGGGTTCAACTTTGTACCTAGTACGAGGCCAAATTTGGCACGAATTTTGTGTGATTTAAAAATTTTCACACGTAAGTTGAACTTGAATGTTATGTTTGGCAATTCAAGCTATGTGGTATCAGATGAGCATGTAGCAAGTATGTTTAATCCTCCCTTAAACAACAATTTAGCATTATTTGAGAAATTAACTGAAATGTCTTTTCGGTCTCTCATTTCTGATGAGTATTTTTACAATAAATGTAAACAGCATGACAATATTTCCAAAGATGACAGGGAATTTATTGAATTTGTTAAGACACGCAACATTCGGGTTATGCAACCCGATAAGGGTGGTGGTGCCATTTTTATGCATGATGCAGATTATGATTGTAGGATGTTCAAGATGCTTTCATCTTTGAACTATGACAAGGTTTCTATAAATGAACTCAACCAAGCTTACCAATGCATTAAAGACTTTTTGAGCGATTTATTTATTGAAGGGAGTATTTCTTTAGAAACATACCATTACTTGTCAATGCCCGCTCCCCTAATTCCTGTTATTTTTGAAATACCTAAACTTCATAAAGACATGAACAATCCCCCTCTTAGGCCTATTATTGATGGACGTAATTCCATCACATATGCCTGTGCCAAGTGGGTGGATGGCAAATTAAAGGAAGTATTGAAAACAGAAACTCAGATTTGCCATGATTCATGGCATGTGTTACATCATTTGAACACTATTCCTTTTGATGAAAATTATGGGTTTTTGACTGTGGATATTAAGGACTTATATACAGTCATTCCACAGCAGTTAGGCTTAGAATGGGTAAGAGACTTTTTACTTATGAAACAAGTCCCAGGATTGGATATTGATGTGATTATTGCCTTGTTAGATATTGTTTTAAGCAACAACTGCTTTATATTTAAAAAGCAATTGTTTCTCCAGAAATCAGGTATTGCCATGGGCTCCCCCTGTGGGGGGAGCTTTGCTAATTCTGTAATGGCATTTTGGGAACATACTTTTTTATTTTCCCATCCTTTGTTTAATAATTTGGTAGTATGGTATACACGGTACCAAGATGACATTTTTATTATTATGAAAGGGACACAAGTGGACGCTGAGAGATTGGTTGATACTATGGGTTCCTTTACGTCATTTTTGGAATTTACCTTCCAATATCATGAGCATGGTACCAATTTCCTTGATATTAACATATACAAAGACGTGACCTATGACAGATTTAGAACCACAATTTATAGGAAACCCTTTTACAGTAATTCTTTTTTACATTTTACCAGCAATCACCCATTTTTTCAAAAAAGAGGGGTAATCAAAGGCCAGTTGGTTAGAGCATCCAGAATGTGTTCACTTGATGATGATTTTCAACAAGAATGTAACACATTGGGTTGGATGTTCTCTAATCGTGATTATCCACCATCTTTGGTTCATGCACTGACTACGGAAGTTTCAAATAAAAGAGTGGAGGGTTCCCTTGGTCCTATTTTAACGAAGGGTTACCCTTCCACTAACTCGATCTGGTTACCTAGCATTGTTCAAACGACAATGCTGGTAACGGATTTAGTTGGTAAACCAAATTATATTACCAGTTTTATTACACAATTTGACGATATGGCATTTCCACTCAGGGAAATTTTGAATAATAGCTGGGATGTAATTTTACAAGATTCGAGCCTTAAGAAAGTGCTTGGTTTGAAACCAGTTGTGGTTTTTAAAAAAGGTGTCTCTCTAAAGACATTATTTGAACTACCTCATGGTCACCATAAACAAAGGAAAGGGATGTTTAAATGTGGTAGGTGTAGGTATTGTCAATACATTCAGACGGGCTCCTGCTTTTATATTAAAGGTTGTAGGTATTCTATCCCTGATGAATATAATTGTGACTCCCAAGGCGTTGTATACCTGGCTTCATGTCAGTCCTGCCCAGCATTTTATCTGGGCAAGACGGAACGACAGTTTAAACAGCGTATATATGAGCATATTTATGCAATTTCCAAAGGCCTGGCTACTAATTCCTTGGCAAGGCACATTACTGAATTTAACTCTCATAGATTTCATTTTACTGTAGTACAACAAGTTACCCAAAATCCAAGAGGTGGTCCCTGGCAATTAAAACTCGAGGAACAAGAACTAATATGGCAATTAAAAACAAATGCTTATGTTTTTCCTGGGATTAATGATGCTTCCTCTATTAAATGTTTACTTAGGTTGAAAGCCTTGAAACGTTAATTGAGTCTTAAATTTTAAAATATTATAGTTTTAACGTATTTGTATTTGGTTAATAGTGCTGTGGTTATTAATTTAAACCAGTAGGGTGTATTGATTTTTTAAAACTTTTAAAACTTTTTCAAAACCTTTTTAAAACTTTTTTAAAAAATGTTTAATGTTTATTATACTAAGTAGCTAATTAGCTAATTAATTAATTGATTGGTTCTATTATATATTCTGGTTGTTGGTTGTATGTTTTTGTCTGAAGAAGTGCATCTACCATAGATGCATGAAAGCGCTTACAATAAACTAAACTTGGTTTATATTCTTGGATTTTTGGCAGTGTTTTTTTCCCCTTTTTTCGTTATCCTGTTTGTGGTTTTTTTGTTTTTTCAAACCTTCAGAATCTTGAAAGTTCATATTGTCGCAGGTTACTTTGTCAAATCATACTAGATTGAGCACTGCTATGTTTAGAAAGGGCAGTATTCCTTTAAGAGTGTTTTACTTTCTTCAGTAAGCAAAAAAAAAAAAAACACAGCAGACATTCAGTTCTTTAGTGTAGGTGCACTTGCACATTTGTATGTATTTAAAAGGTAAGTCAGTTTTATTTTTGATAGTTTGCCCTTTTTCTCAAGGTAGTGCGATCTCAAAGTTGGTATATTTAATTTGCGGAGGGTATGGGGGCATAGCAGGGCTTGCCCCCCTGCATGAACAAGGGAAAAGGCAATAATTGTAGTGTTTTTATTAGCTGAATATGGCCGTTTCACATTTGTATTGTTTAGACTACCGCTAGTTTTGTTGACATCAGTTTGCGAGGTTATTGTTTGATAATGTATGTTTACGCTGAGTTACTGAGCGAGATTTGGAGTGTAGAGACACAAACTTACTGTTTAAGTTGTTGTAAATTGATATGGTTGCAGACTAAATGTTTGATGTAGTAATTTTTGATATTTTAAAATTTCAGTGTTTTGTATGTTGTGATTTTGAAATTTCAGTGTAGTGAATTTTCGATTTTATCATCTTGACATTTAGTAGTTCAATATTGTGGTATTTCAGTTTTGTAAAGTAGATTCATACACACACACACACACACACACACATATATATATATATATATATATATATATATATATATATATATATATATATATATATATATATATATACACACACACACACACACACACACACACATATATATGTGTGTGTGTGTGTGTGTGTGTGTGCATATATATATATATATATATATATATATATATATATATATATATATATATATATACCTACAACTTTTTGTACATATTGTACCTAATGCCTATTGTATAATTGTTATGTTTACGTTTCTTTGATCTATGCATCTCCAGCTGGTTTTATGTACTATGTATGATTTAATTTGCTTAGATTTATGATTTTTTGACTGTATGTTTATCACTCTGGGCTGTGACTAAAATCATTATTTTGATCAGTGATGTACCCTAGTTATCAAATTTAAATAAATTAAACAAACAATTTAGATAGATTACTATAGATAGGACAGAATTAGAGAACACCTATACCATATACGTATTAAGTCAGTTAAGAATGCCCTTTCTAAACATGTCTTAGACACTGATTCACAACATTCCTTTAGGTTTCAAGTATTGCAAATCAACACTGTTAGCTTAAGGGGGGGGGGACACAAGGAGCTACACTGAAAATACAGAGGTTAAGTGGATTATTAGGTTACGAGTGGAGCAGAAGCCTGGGTTGATTGATAAAATATCAGTTAAACCAGTATTAAAAAGCAGGAAGTTAGTAGTGAAATTTTAAATGCTTACAAAATAGATTTTTGTATTTATTTTATAGACACGAGTTGACTGTTTCTTGTTTTTTTTTTTTAATGAGTCTGATAGGAAACAGACAGAAGCAATGATTTTTAATGTACTATGTGATGTGTCTTATCAATGGATAAGTAATGTTATATCTTTGAATATACATTTTGAATAGATTCTAAATATGGTCTTTTATTATTCTCCTGTATACTGAGATGTACTGACGTTTTAAGAATAATTAGCCAACAGGATATGATGTCATAATTGTAGTGATTAATGTGAATATAAATTAGTTCTGTACTGTGAGTGCTTTTTTGGCTTGAAGAAACCCACACGGGTGAAAGTACTTGCCATTGCTTGCAATAAATCTCTGGATTTTAATCTGTACGTGGATTTGTTTTTGGCTTCCAGCTTTTTCGAGTTAGAACGTTGAAAATACTGAAATACTGTGTTTTATGCTGATACGATCAAACAGTCCTGGTCTGCTCCTCAGCATTTTGATTGGGTGGTAAATAATTTAGATATATTACTACAGATAGTATAAGAAATAATAACTCAACATTATTTCACAACTTTGCTGATCGTAAAGCTGTGATATAATGTTTAATGCATTATTTTGGTCCCCTGTTAATGCAGGTTTTTATATCATTTTATTTTATTTTTTATTCATTTTTATTCTCGCATAAAGAGAATAATTAAACTTTTAAAAGTTAAAGATTAGTTTAACTTGAATATTTTGAGCATAGTTTAATTGATTTTATCAAGTAACTGCACATGTTTTATGTATTTGTTAAGGCGCTTGTCATAATTTGTGGAGTGTTGAATGAACTGTGTTAAGCAAATACACAATGAAGGAAATGATGTCAAAAAAAAAACATGAGACCTAACATGAACTTTGAACTTAGTATATAAATTATTTTGAAAGAGATTGTATTGTTCTGAAGAAGTCTTTATTGAGACAAAGCACTTAACGTATATTAAACATTGTTTTTATTTAATTTAAGGTGTGTTCTCTGTGTTAGTGTTTTTCAATGGCCAGGACAGTTTTTGAATGTCTAAAATGCTGATTGAGGACCTGCTGTGAGAGGTCATGAATCTCAGAAAGCTAGTGGAATTACATATATGGTTGTAAAAGTCAATTAGTGTGGCTTCATCCCCTACCAGATGATAAAGATGTCATCAGTGAAACAGAGATAACAATTCATTGATGCAAAATAGAATCTGTGGTAGAGTGCCTCCTCCTCCCATTTTCCAAGAGCCACATTGGCCTGGCTTTAGGCCATGACCTCCCCATAGCTAATTTGAGTTCCTATTATTTAAGCGAATGCTTAAATTTGTGAATGCTGTTTCATCAAGTGTGATTTTGCAAAATGGCAAAATGCTGAAAGCATGGAACAACGATTTCTTTCCTAAGGGAAAAAAAAATCACGAGGCTGTTTTCAGGACTTTGCCATTTCCTCCACTGTGCTGCAATTTTGGAGTTTGTATATTTTAGTAGGGAGGGTGGGTGAAACCCCCCACTTTATCTTGTATTTGGATTTTTTTTTTTAAGATCAGTGATTTTTTTTCTCCTCTCCAATTCAAAGGTGAATTGGGAGAATCAAAAGTCGGTCTGTCCCTTTTTGTATGGGCTAGGTATCCATTTATTTCAGTCCTGGCTGCATTTTTGTAAGGATGTCCTGAAGTGGCTGGGTGCCCCTTGATGAACCTGTCCAACTGCTCTGGAGAGCTCATACATGTTTGTAAATTCCTTCTGATGGCCACAATGATTGCAGGAAAGCATAGTTGAACTAAATATCCCAACTCTCTGTAGTGATGCAAGTGTATTGTCACATTTTGATGGGATATCCAGCCAAAATAAACTTTGTGCACAAGTTCCTGGGCCTTTGAAGAATTGCTTATCTGTCTAAATAGTTCAGACACTTAAATATAAAGTGTCTAGACTGTTGCTGAGTACTGAATTGCAGGCTTATTTAATGTGCTCACTCATGGATGGGAGTATTATTGTTATTCAGCAATCCATTAAGCTCCTGCTCAATGAAAAGGACTGGGTCAGACCACTCCAATTTCTCAGGAAGCCAATCGTGCATACATTATTTCTGTGTGGCCTGTTTTCTATATGTTTGACTTTCTGTTGTAACATTTGGGCACTCATCTGCAGAGCCTGTTTGTCCCTAGAGTGCATGGCCATGATTTCACTTTGATTTGCTAATTGTCCTGTTGCCACTGCAATCTAGAATAGATAACCAAAAGCTGGAAGTCATGTCATGTGCTGACTTCCTTAATCTGTTGTACATCACCCACTATGACTTTCATTAAATTGGTAAAGGCATCCATCAAAGCAGGGATTGCTGTAAATTCCTTTTTGACTGAGGAATGGTCTGTCATCTTGATATGTGTCCTATACTGGTAGTTAGATAGGCCCAGCTGTGTAACAAATGACTACTTATTAAATGCCCCAAAACAAACAGCTCTAATGCAATTACAAAGGTCTCAGCTGTGAGAAAAGGTACCAATGTAACAGTCAAAACAACAGACAACCATTGTGAAAAGAGAATTGAATATAAACATTAAAATATTTTGCCCAAAGAAGGAAGCAAAAATATTCAGAAGTGCCCTTCAATCTGCATTCCCATGTGCGGTCTAAAAGACCTTCTTTTTTGGGATGGGGTCTTCTGTGCTTGCTAATTATCTGACCAAGCAACATAAATTCTGTCTTGACTGTAATTACTGGTAGGCCTCTATAATCTGTTGGCTTTTGGCGTCAGAAGGCAGAGCATCAAGAATATGAGCATTTACTAACAATCTTCCTGATGTTCCAAGATCACTCTAAAGGAGAAGGACTAGCTCTTACCAAAAGCAAGCTTTTGATGTCTTTTTTAGACAGCACATCATGTTACCATCTACAGAATTCCTTTATCAAGCACAGTTTCACAAAAGGAAGTATCCATAGGTAGAAGACTACTTGGCAGAGAAAGTATGCTGTCCAAATCAGTATCCCGAGATTCACTTGCTCTCAGGTTTTAGATTACTTTTTAATTTTTGTCCGATGTATAATTAAAGGGTAGAGACTATGAATGTTAAATGGTATGATTTTGTTCTGTAGTGTGGTATACTGGGAATTCTTTAAACTGACTTTTTAATCATTATATTTTTGGGCTCATGGATGGTTATTGCAATCGTAGATCATAAATGGAAATAATTCAGAAAAAAAAGATGCCCTCGGTGTTATCAGAAAAAAATGTCCCTACAGGGGACACTTTTGTCCATTGCTATGACATCTAATACTGTATCCTGGCTTAATCTTTTGATCTTCTTTACACTCCAGATATAAGGGAGAGTATATTCATTTCATGGCAATTCCTTTCTCTTGCCATCTGAAGATGGCTGTTTCTTAGACTTGAAATAAATTTCCTGAGTTGGTCCATTACTATCTGGTAGGAAATTGTTGTCAGATTTTGGGCTGAACCACTTGAAAGCTTCCTCATTTTCTGTAGATAAAATTACAGTGATGCATGCACTTCTTAGATAGTCTAATAACCTCCACAGCCTACCTAGGACTTTCAAAATCATATGAATCCAGGAAGGAAAAGCTTGTAGTTTTGTTTAATGACCTCAAGACCAGTCCCTCTTATTTCCACACAACTATTTGCATGGACCAGGATGCCAGCTTTGATGGGACACCAGTAGCTATTAGATTAAACCAGGGTGGCAATCAGCTCAGTGTCTCTCCAACCTAACACCACTCTAAGTATTCAGCTGCTGTACCCCCTTTATCTTTTATCTGACCGGTGGATACATTGTAATAAGAAAAGCCCAGTCCAGGTCTGAACTGTCTGCAAACACAAACAGCTAATGTTAACTTTGTGTATGTGTCTACCTGTTTGAGCTAATATTCATTATCCCCTGGAGAGCACTCCACTTTGGCTTGTAAGCAGCCCCCCCCCCACTCCACTCACACTCATCTTCCATTTCTCTTTTACTCCCTTCTGTTAGCAAATTATATCCATAACTGATAAAATACTGTGTGTTTGTTAATTTAAATTGAGACCACAGTAGCCTACTGATACAAGGTTATCCTGTTCTTCCACCTGAGAAATGGTTAAGAAATTACTTACAGTTTCAGAGCAGTTATTTGTCAATTCTGATTGTTTCTTAAACACAAACTTGTCTTTGCTTTGGCTCATTAGCAGCAGTACAAAATAACTGCCTGCTCACACCCTTGTTCTCCCCCCTTCCCTGTTTATTACCTTAAGCCAATCCCAAAGTTAATAAATATCACTTGTGGCAGGCACCATTTTTAAAACTACAACCACCCTGCTACAGGCCCCATGAAGAGCTCAGTGTCTCTCCAGTAAGTGTTTTACAATTGAATATGCTTATTTATGTTGAATTGTGTTGCACAGACATCTAATGTGATGTATGCTTTATTACTGGAGGTTACTATGGCACGCTAGCATTGTGTTTGTCTGCACCAAGTTGTTTTTAGTATAATAGTATGTACTACCTGCATAGCTACACCTTGTTAACTAATATTATTCCTGTATATGTGTTGTGCATAGACAGCTCATACTGGTGTCTAATTATTTCTCTATAATTGTGGTGTTAGTGGTGGATAGAATAACATTAGAGACCCAGGACAGAGTGCTGCTCACTATATATTTTTTTGTGACTGCATACCTGTCAGCTATGGTCCCTTCTCACTGATGTGTTTTTCCAATTGGCTCAGTATCTGCATATACTAGTAGTTGATTCAAGACATATTTTCCTGTATGCAGTAGCTGTTTGCTCAGTTTGGTTTGTAATCTTTATAATGTATCATACCTACCTATGAACCTATGAACCTACAAGAAAAGCACAGTCTGGGTCTGAACTGTCTGCAAACGCAAACAGCTAAAGTTAACTTTGTGTATGTGTCTACCTGTTTGAGCTAATATTCATTATCCCCTGGAGAGCACTCTGTTTTGGCTTGTAAGCAGCCCCCCCACTCCACTCACACTCATCTTCCATTTCTCTTTTATTCCCTTCTGTTAGCAAATAGTATCCATAACTGATCAAATACTGTGTGTTTGTTTATTTAAATTGAGACCACAGTAGCCTACTGATACAAGGTTATCCTGTTCTTCCACCAGAGAAATGATTAAGAAATGACTTACAGCTCCAGAGCAGTCCTTGGTCAGTTCTGATTGTTTCTTAAACACAAACTTGTCTTTGCTTGGATCTTGACTCATTCCACTCCTTTCCCCCTCGTATCCCACCCACCCCCAATACCTGTAATTTAAACTTGACCAAGCCACACCCACCAGAGTTCAAACCACCAAATCTGCTTAAGTAATTATAACTAACCCCTCCCATTGCACATTACTACCTATCTACAATATATCTGCACTCACACACAGTAGCAACTACCCAGTAGAAACATACCCAGTAAACACCCAAACATCTCATACATAACTTTTAAAATTGAATATGTGACATTATAATCCACCCCTCCTACACCAAAACTTCCAACCATATTAACACAAACTATCCATATTACCATCTCAGGTACCCAAACCCATACTTTAAATTTTTACTAATATCTAGTTAATCCCAAACTCACTCCCCATTATATCCTGAATAGTCATCATGTCTACCAAACCTCTTTCACTTCTAACTCAGATACTACTACTTATTACCATATCTTACTTAAACTATCTCACCCAACCTCTCAGTGCAAATCCCCACCCCCATTTCATACAGCTAATCCAGTCTCCATGATGCACACATATTCCTCAACCTGCATATCACCCAGTTTCTACCCCTTCCATAATAGTATGCTCTTCACCTACAAACTCTTACCTAATCCCAAAAACTCTACTCACATCTATATTATCCACATCCCCATAAATCTTACACCCCATAGATTACATACCAAGCAACTCAAATACCTCTTCTGTCATCTCATCTCTATCCTTCTCTTCAGTGACATTCACCCAAACCTTGGCCCTTCTCCCCCACACATCTCAACTTCCCAATTCCATCCTCCTCCCACAACTGGTAAACCCCTCCATTTCTCAGCTCTAAATGCTCAGAGCATATGCAACAAAATTCCTAACCTCCATGCATGGTTTCTCCATAACCAACCCAATATTCTGGCCATCTCAGAAACCTGGCTCAAACCCCATATAAAAGACTCTGAACTAACACCACCCAACTATTCCATAATTAGGAAAGCTAGAACGCATAAACAAGGAGGGGGAGTCACTCTCCTCTACTTATCATCCCACTTAGTTACCCCCTATACCAAACATATTCCCAAATTTGGCAAGGCAGAACTAATTCCAGCCCTACTCCATATAAGTAAACATAAACTTATATGCATAGTCTCCCTTTATATCCCTCCTGGAGACAATATCTCAACCCTTGAAGATATTTTCTCCTGGTTCTCTAACAACATCACTAATGAAACTATAATCCTGGGTGATGTTAATATTAACTGGTCAACAATTCAATCTCCTACAAACTCACTTAATATAAACTTGTACAACTTCACTCAGCTTATTAACTCAACAACTATGCCTTCCAAGAACTTCCTTACTGGAAGCACTCTGGACTGGATTCTAGTTTCTCATCCACCTTACATCTCTGATAGTGGCACTCTGCTCGACCCATTAGGTGACCACTTCCCCACTTTTGCCCAGCGTCTTGCCTCCTCCATACAACTAACTCATACATACACCTTCACTCACTGTCCAAAAAAACTTTAATCCTAGCACGTTCTCATATGCACTAAAAAATGAACTGGAACCCACTAAAAACCATTCCCTTAGAAAATGCTGTTACCTGCTTTAACTCAACTTTCCTCAACTTGCTTGACTCCATTGCCCCTCTGAAAACAAAATGCACAAGAAGCAATCCTGTACCAAAAATGCCTTACTAGCCATGCGATTCCGACATAAAGCTTGGAAACACTACTCCAAAAATAAAACTATCACTTCCCTTAATTAATTTAAAACACTTTTTAACAAAGTAAAAAAAAACTTATTATCTCAGACCGCAAAGCCTACTTCACTACACTCCAAATCAACCATAACACCAACCCCAAAAAATTCTGGCATGGATTCTCCTCCCTTCTCAACCCTGGCAAAAAAGAAAACCCCTGCCCTGATCCAGATCCTCTGACTTGGACTTAGTTACTTTCTTTATCGATTCCATAAGTAAACTTACATCATCCTTCACTTTCCCTTTCGGCTTCTCCACCCTTAATTCCACTGATCCCTCCCTCCCCTACCATCTCCTGCTCCCAACTTCCTCTTTTCTCCTTCAACTCCATCCCTACAGCCACCATAAAAAAACTTCTACTAACATTGAAACCCAGCATCAATGCCCCTGATGATATACCCAACTATTTCTTAAAAGTTACCACAGAAGGCATAGCTCTTCCCATCTGCATTCTTATAAATTGCTCTATTGCTGAAAGTCAAGTTCCCCAGCTCTGGAAAAAGACCTTTATTATTCCACTCCATAAAGGTGGTAATAACAATAATATCACAAACGTTTGACCTATCACTATCTTATCCCCCATTTCTAAACTTCTTGAAAAATGCACCCATCTACAACTTCTACCTTACCTCATAAACAACCAACTTATAAACCCTACTCAACAAGGTTTCCTACCCGGCCACAGCACTACCACAGCTCTCCTCTCCTTCCTAGAAACTGTTAATAAGGCCCATGACACTGGCCACATTGTGTCCACTCTCCTCCTTGACCTCTCTAAGGCATTCAACACTATCTTTGATAACCTTTTCACTAGACTCTCCAAACTAAATCTATCCCACTCCTCTATTAACTGGTTTACCAGTTACCTCTCAAACAGGCAATAAGCAGTCAGATGGAAAAAAAGCTACCTCCCCTTTTCTCAATACTCCCACAGGTGTCCCCCAGGGTTCAATTTTAGGCCCCCTTCTATTCAATATATTCATAAACAATTTCTACCAAGCCATCCCAAATGCCAACCTTGTCCAATATGGCGATGATTCAACAATAATCTGCTCTGCCTCTTCTATATCCACCCTAGTTGAATTAACCCAAGATGACTTCTCCTCCGCTGAGCAATGGATGATGGACAACCATCTAGCACTCAATGTTACTAAAACTAAACTCATGATATTTACTGCTTCCAAAACCACCACCCTAGATAAAACCCCATTCTCAGTCACCAGTCAAAATAATACTCCTCTCAAAATAGTCTCTAATGCTAAACTACTAGGACTCCTGATCGATGACCAGCTAAAGTTTGATAATCATCTACAAATAAATATCAAAAAAACACACACAAAATGGGCATGCTTTACCACCACAACTGTTACATCCCCCCCTCCATTAGGCTCATCCTCGCCAACACTTTCCTTATCCCATCCCTCCTATATGGTGCCTCTATCCTTACTAACCTGCAATATTCCCTCAAGACTAAACTCTCCTCTTGCTATAATAAAATAACAAAATTTGCAACCTGCCATAGATCCAATTCCCATCACTGCACTGCCCTACACCAACTGAATTAGCTTGAGCTGTCCAATTACCTCATGTATATTCAACCTGTCCAAGCACACAAACTTATTTTCACCCCCTCTCTCTGTCCCTCCCTTGCCACCACCTTTAAAATCCACCAACCAAATAGACTTTTGAGAGCTAATTCCCAAAATATAATTGAACTGCATAAGCGTGCCCGCCCACCAGGCAAACATCTAATGTCCTTCTGTCTAGCATGCCATTGGAATTCCCTCCCACCTCTCATATTAGCATAACTCCTAGAATGGTACAATTCAGTGGCCTAGAAATTAACTGCATGAATTAGCATAACTGTTAAAAAATTTAGACTGTTTCTGTTATTGCATTGTGCTAATATGTTAAACTGTTAACAACTTTACTGTTTGTAAATATTATTCTTATTGCATTATACTAATATGGGCAGTCTACTAATATGTGTTTTTCTGTTTGTTTAATTTTGCTTCATTTGTGCACATTACATTTCTCTAATAACTTACTCATGTTAAATATGTAATTTGTAATTTTCTGAAGCTTTTCTCCCCAGGACTCCATTGAAAATGGACTCCTTGTGGCCCAGTGGACTATCCTGGCAAACAAACTATAAATAAGTAAATAAGTAAGTAAGTATATATATATATATATATATATATATATATATATATAATGAAAATCAGTACAGATCCGAATGTGAAGACACTGGCTGGTACAAGCTCTCCACCTGTGGGGGTTGGGGGGGAGTGAAGCTTACAAAACTCAGTCAGTGAGTGTGCTAAGCCTTTGTTTTGAGGAGACCATGGTTGCACTGCTGCGGTTGCATAGGAGTCAGTCTTCTGTTTCTTGCCTTTTGTAGGGTGGCATCCATTGGTTGAGCTTATTGGAGAATGCCCTTCTGCAAGTGTTCTAGAAGACCTAATTGACCTAATTAAGCTAAATAAAACCAAATTTCAAATCTTAAAAACATTGTTAATATAAAGGTTTAGTCTAGGGTAGACAAAAAAAACTCATAGACTCAGCTGTAGGCAAATGAGTACTGCTGTGCACTGCAGTGGATGTAAAAAACAGTGTGTTTTGATATATTAGAAAAGTGTGTGTCAACTTTGCTGGAATCTTCCCTCTAGGAGTGGTTGTGACTGGGTGGGGCATGACCTACCCAGGTGACTGGTCAGAGGGTGGGTGTCCATTCTGTTCTACAGTTATAACTGCCATTTATATCAGTAAATTTCTTGTAATGTGCAGATATATAGGGCCTATCTTGTGTTTTAACAACAGAAACATCCTTTTCTTTGCCATCTTAGTCCTAACAAAAGTAAAGAACCTAATTTAAAAACACCTGCTTACGAAGTTACACATTTAAAAAAAAAGAAAAGACAAAGAAGAGGTGGTAATATTATAGCAATAACCCACGCCTGGATGTGGGTAATGCAGGATTTAACCACGGTTGGCGTGTGGACCAAACAAAGACAACCGTGGTTAAATCCCGCATTACCCACACCCAGAAGTGGGTTATTGCTATTATACAATGACATTATTTAAGAAAAGAAATAATTACTTTTCTTAAATAATGGCATTGTATAATGCCTCTTTGCTGCCCTTCCGCAGCTGTCTGGTATTCCGCGGCAGTTCTGATGTACTGCATGCCTCGCAGTACATCAGAGTTGTGGGCAAAGCAATGGAGAACGCAAGATCTCCGTTGCTTTTACTGTTCGCTATGTTAAATGGGTTTAACATAGTGAGACAGCTTTAAAATAAGCAACAGAGATCTCTGTTACTTTTTTAAAGCTGTCTCGCTATGGAGATCTGCATTGCTTTTTAAACTGTGTCGCTATGTTAAACTCTTTTAACATAGCGAGACAGTGTTTTATACTAACGGAAAAAGTCTGGGCGACCGGACCTTTTTCCGTTATATTGAGGGATTTACAACGGGCACGCTGGCTGGGCTGGCCAATCAGCATGCACGTTTTAGAGGAAGAATTGTATAATGTCAGTTATTGCCTTAAGTAGTCCTGTGTGCATTTTGTGAGCTGTATCTTTTAAGGAGGAGGAAACAATTGAGTGGTGGAGTGCATATCTGCTCTGCCAGCGCATTTGTTGCTCTTCATTGGATCTGCCTATTTACTATTGAATATACTAAGATGAAGTACAACACTAAAATCATAAGGTTACTGGAGTGATAAATGGACATAGTATCAGAGACTAAGGAAGGAAAAAATGTATGGAATAACCTTGTAGGGATCACATAATTATACATATTCAATAGGAGACTATACTAATGATAGGTAAACTTAAAATAAATACACTGAAAAATAACCATGTACATTGAAGAATAAGTATAAAAGCTAAGAATAATTGTCTCTGTCAAATGTTGCATTTATATATATATATATATATATATATATATATATATATATATATATATATATATAAAATAAAATATATGGTCCCCTTCAGAACGGCTGAAATCTCAAAATGCATATGGCCAAAGCCATATGCTTGAATTTTCAGAAGCTCGACCTTCTGAAAGGGGAGTAAAAAAAAAAAAAAACACACAAAACAATGTTTCTGCAGGGGGCAATCCCCCCTGCACCCCCACACTACTTATGTATTCCAACTCCAAGATCG
This sequence comes from Protopterus annectens, assembly GCF_019279795.1. NCBI lineage: Eukaryota > Metazoa > Chordata > Ceratodontiformes > Protopteridae > Protopterus > Protopterus annectens. The sequence goes on from NC_056740.1 coordinate 242,638,659, forward strand.
CACTACAGCGCAGAAAGGGAAATCTCCCATTCTGTTCTGTATGCCGATCTACATTCAAAAGGTCGAGCTTCAGAAATTTCAAGCATATGGTCTTGTCCATATGCATTTCGAGATTTCAGCCATTCGACCTTCTGAAGGGGAATCATATATATATATATATATATATATATATATATATATATATATAGATAGATATAGATATGTGTGTGTGTGTGTGTGTGTGTGTGTGTGTGTGTGTGTGTGTGTGTGTGTGTGTGTGTGTGTGTGTGCATGTGTGTGTGTATGTATGTATGTAGATATATATGTGTGTGTGTGTGTGTGTGTGTGTGTGTGTGTGTGTGTATATATATATATATATATATATATATATATATATATATATATATGTGTGTGTGTGTGTGTGTGTGTGAATGAGATGGAAAAAGCACTGCATGGCTTTATTCTTGAGCAGTTTATCTGCTGTCCTTCAATGCATATTTCTTTGTTTAAAGAATTAAAAAGTCAGTACATATCTGGGATTTGGTCCTTATAATTAATGTCAGACTTGTTCATGATCTGCTCATCAAAATCCATATTAACAAAACACTGAGCAGCCTAGTGCTCCAGATTGGGTGGAACGCTCTGTACTTCAGGTGCATTTAAGCAGCTGTTCCACTGTCTTGCAGTGAAAAGAAGTGGCTCTGCTTTGCAATTTTTGATTGTCTGGTATACTGTAATTACAGCCAATCAGCACTGTGGTACACGAGCCAATCAGTAACTGTTCCTGAGGCAAAGGTAGCTAATGAGGAGGCACAGAATGCAGCCAATTGCATGCTGCTAGTGTTTTTTGTGCCACTGCATTACTCTCTAAAAGAGTGTTGCAGTTACAGGGTACAACAATATTACTTTCAGAGTTACGGCAAAGAGTTTTTCATTTGTGTGGTATCCTGGACATTATTGGTTTCCTGAGCTGAAGAGGATTTGCTTGAAGGTTCACTCCAATTGGTGGATAAGATGGACAGGACACAGATTGGATGAGGAGGCACTAGGCTGAACAGGAGTTGCTTCTGGCACTGCAGTGCATGCACTATATTGGCTTTGCTTGGGTTGGGAAGGTCATGGTGGTGTTAGTGCTGGGCTGTTGACTGCTGCTGCTACCTGGGAGCTATACCCTTGCCTTGGATTTTTTTTTCTTTATTTGTTCCTGAGTGCATTTTGGTGGACTGCTGGACTTCTGGAGTTGCAGCTGCTTTGTTTCCTTGCTTGGCAGAGGTGAGTGGCTGAATGTGTAACATGTGGGAGTGATTAAGCATACACTAAGACAGGAATAGGGCTCCAGATCTTTGCAGAATGCCTAGATTTTTGCTTTATGTTTTTGGTCTGTTACTTATAAAATGAGTGGTTTTCTGACAAATCTCTGAGGATTCCAATCACTAAAAGGTGACATACATTTGAGTTTCAGTCTTCATATCCTTCCAAAAATGCATGATCACACAAATCCTGTTATTCAAGCAACTTTCTAAGTCATTAAGTTCAATATTTAAAACTTGTCCCTAGTTTTGGACCTTTGTCACCCAATTATTTTAGGCTTTGGCCATATTTCCTGCTCCAAGGTCCACCACTGATAGTGAACTACAGTACAGGCGGTATGCATCACTGTGCCATTTTTTAACCACATTATTAAATTCTCACACTTAAGCTGTGTCTATGTCACTGCTTAAAGTGTAACTTAATTCTGTATTCTGTTTATGCTCTACACCTAGATGGTGCTTTTTATTTCTCTTCTTTCTAATTGTCCCATTTCCTTTGAGTTTTCCTCTGTTTTTTTGAGTCACCTAATTTTGCTTATTTTACTTATGTATTGGCCAGTCCTTGATTCTGACTCCAGTGTTAGCTCTGACCCTTTTAATCCCTCATAAAACTGGTAACTTTGGAGAAAAGATGGTAAATTACACTTAACAAATTACAAGCATTAGAATTATAAACTTGTTGTTTCAAAAAAGTGTATTAATGTAATAGTAGCTATATTTTAAGTGTCCTTGATTAATTCTGGATTTGTCTATGATTCTGCTCTGATTTGTCCTTGATTGGTTGAGTCAACAGATTTAGTTGGGAGAAGATGTGGAGGAGTTGGAAAAGCTGGTACTGATGACCTTTTTTTATTTTAATAGTTGCATTTGAATATAGTTATGCATCCATTTTCTACTGAGTATATTGCATTTTATCAATGGTTTCTACCAATTTTATTTATTTAATTTATTGACATTTGATTACCGGGGTAGTCTGAGTGTGAATTGTCTGCTTAAGTAAATATTATTGGCTGTGGTTTTTAACTTTGAGTAAGATGCAACTTCCTTTTTTAAGATAGATACTGATCAGTAATGCCATTTTCAGTGATAATGTTTATTATATAGCAAATGTAGGTTGATTTTTATGTTCCAGTAACTATTTAAGGGAATTACAGTGCAGTTCGTAATTGTACTACAGTCTCACTTTGCACATGAATTATGGGCTTTTCAATACGGTGAAATAAGAATAGTCTCATACACTATTGTGAAGAAATGTAGACTGAAGAAAACCTCAAATAAATTACACTCTTGTCACAAATGTACAGGATTCCCTAACTAAATATGTCTGGCAGAAAGCTCACTTCACCCTTTGGAAGTGGTGCATTTTTGAGAAGTGCGAAAATAGGGTGCTCCATTTGTCACACATTGCTAGGGTCTGTGTTCCACAGTGGCCTTTTAAGAAGTTGAGACCTATGACAAAACATAATTGTCCATTTCTTTTCTTATCAATATCTCACATATAATACACACACACTCACACACACACACACACACACACACACACACACACACACACACACACACACACACACACACACACACACACACACACACACACACACACACACACACTCATATTCTACCTGCACACCACTCAAAACCCAGACACTCAAAACAGATAAAAACAGACCAAAGTTAAAACGGGTGTATATCATATCATCGAAGACTGCAAACATCGAAGCGCAAAACCGAACTGAAGACATTGAACTGGGAACATCAAAATGGGGGAAAAACACACTTGTGGAGTGTAGGTCAAAAAAAATTGCTCCATGCAGGGGGGTAAAATCCCCTGTACCCCCACACCCCCAGCCACTTAAATATACCACTTCAGAGATCGCACTTCAGTCCACTACAGTGCAGAAACGGAAGATTTCCATTTCCTACACTGCAGCGTGATCTCGGAGTTGGTATATTTAAGTAGCAGGGGTGTTTCATGTCCCTGTTGGGTATTCCCACTTATAGCATTTAGATGTTCTGCTGTTTAGATATCTTCAGTTCGATGTTTTCTGTTTCGATGTTTGCAGTTTTCGATGATGTGATATAAACCCAGTTAAAACAAATACACTTTCACTTTGAAGGCAATCCCTATTTCCCCTGGGGCTAAGCTGTACCACACACCCCCTAAATCAAATAAAACTATTTAAAGAATACACTAACCTTGAGTTCAGTGATGTTTGGAACACAAGAGTCACCAAATCATGTGCCTCATATAGCACCTTTCACACAATCAACACACTCTAAAAAATCCTACAAACACTCATAGCATCTTTCAGCTGCACACACACACACACACACACACACACACACACACACACACACACACACACACACACACACACACACACATACTCTCTTCATGATACTCTCCACCAAACACTCACTCCACAATTTGTGCCCGCAGTCACACAGTGCATGCAACAGATCAACTACTCTAACACACACAACACATGTACACTGCATCATTGCATGCAACCCCTCAGTTATGCCAACAGAGAACATACATATATCACAAACTTCCAATCAGTGACGCAATATCATAATTTTAATTGCTCAGTTAATAAGTCATCCCTTATAAATCCACATACACACATATACATGGTCAATAGCATAACTAGGGTTGGGCAAGAAAGGTAACTGCCCTGGGACCAGAGTGTTAGGGGTGTGTGATCCCAATATCTATTAAATGCTGAACACTGTAATGCTCCATGTGTGGTCTAAACTGTAACAACTATTTTGATGAATCCATAAGCTTTTCTTTTGAAACAGTATTGAGAATCTTTTTATTTGATTTTACAACCAAAATAATTGGAATACAAATTAACAAAGCATAACAAGAATGCAAGTATAACATTATATACAATCATCAATAACAAAATGTTGTATGAATTATACAAAACCATTAATATTTTTCTAATAAGGCTTGTAGTTTTTGCCAAGATATAAATCTGTGTGTTATATTTGATGTTCTATTATGAATAGTTAGTAATTCTTTATTACACACATTTTAGCAAAACATATAAAGTCACTAAATGAAAGAGTACTTTCATTTTTCCAGTTCATTGTATTCACTTTTCTACCAATTGTCAGAACTGACCAAAGGAGAGGCACTTGTGTTTTTGGAACCATATCCAGAATCAGTACATTAAATAAGATTAAAGAATCAGTAATATTACAATTATCAGACCACAAAGCCTTGACCTAATTTCTGAAATCTTTCCAAAATTGCAATAACACTCTACAGTCAATAATTATATGTATCCAATTAGAATCTAGAGTCTCACCACATCTCCATTTTACTTCTTTTTTATATATCAATGCAATTGTGTGAGGTGTTACAAAGCTTCTATGTACATACCTCCATGTAAAAAATTTCCAATAGGGTGAAGAGATGGTGTTATTAGCAGATTTCAAATATAATTTTTATTATCTATTGATCATTGAATAATCCCAAAAGGGAAAATCAAAAAGTAAGAAACTGGCCCTTAAATCTTATATATTTTTGACAGATAAGAATTGTTTTTGTCTCAACAGTATTAATGTAGGAAAAATCTGCAATCTTTGGCAAGGGATTTATATTTATATTTAGCAGCATGTTTATTTTATTATTAATAACTTTTCTCTAAACTTGTATAGTTAACCAATTATCTTTATTAACTTTATATCTGGCTAAAGATAATTAGCCATATATATTTTGTTCCAGTCTAAAAACTGGTGCCAGAATTTTTAATTTTTTTTTAAGGTGTAACATTTTACTCAAATTAGAAGATGGAAAACTATCAGCCATATAAGCTATAGGAAACATCAGGAATAATGACTGTTTAACCAAATAATTACTATTAATCACTTTGCTAAATATAGTTAAAATATGGTTAATACTGAAAGTAAATGAGGAAAATTTTCTGATATTCAAACAAAGATCTCTTAGAACCCAGTATATTTTATTAATGCCCAAAGAAGAACTTACATATGTCTCATAATCATTATTTGGTATTATAATTATTTCATGTATGCTTTTCCAATTTGAATTATAAGAGGAATTTAACCAATAACTCACTATATTAATCGTATTTGACTTTACATACAATTCAGTATTAGGAAATCCAGTTTCATTATCATCCCAGCTTCTCACATGCCAATCAGAAGCTGTTCTAGGTTTTTGAGCATACCAAAGGAACCTAACTAAAATTTTGTTTTAACTGCATAAACAATTTCTTAGTTGGAACCAAGATCAAGGATTGTATATAGTATAAAATTTTTGGTAAAATAACCATTGTTATCAATGAAAGCCTATCCTCATTAATAACAAACATCTTATTCCAGTTATCAGTTAGTTTGGATATTGTATTTATTAAAGCTAAATAATTTGAACTTACATTATCCTTCCATGTAGATTTTATAATAATGCCTAAATACTTAAGTTGTTTATTCTCCCACCTAAATATACTATAATCTTTTAAGAAGACATTTATTTTTTGATTCATTAATAACATTTCCATTTTTTCTTGATTAAAACTTAGGCCAGATATCCTTTCAAAGAGTTTAATTGACTCAATAATATATTGAAGTGAAGATTCTGTGCTCCCACTTATTAATAGCATGTTGTCTGCAAATAGTTAGATTTTTGAACAATATGAATCGTTTAACAAAAAGCCTTTTATATTTGTGTCATTTCATATAAAAGTAGCAAATGGTTCAATTGACAATGCAAATAATAAAGGGGATAAGGGACAATATTGTTTTGTTCCCTTTAATATTTGAAATGCTGAAGATAAACAGGAACCAATTTTAACGTATGAAAAAGTATTATTATATAATTTCATTATTAACTCAATAAAGTCCAAAGATAAATTATATCCTTTAATTATTTTGTGTAAATATTACCAGTTGATAGAGTCAACAGCTTTATCTATGTCTAAGTTTCTGACTGAAAGTTCTTTTTTATTTTTACTTGCAATATCAATCAGAGTTAATAGTCTAATAATATTATCTGGTACTTTCCTATTTAGTATAAATGCTGTTTGACTATTTTCAATTAAATTTGGCATCATATTATTTAGTCTTTTAGCAAATATGGACATAAATATTTTGTAATCAACATTTAAAAGAGAGATGGGACGATAAGAAGAGCATATTTTAGAATCTTTTTTTGCTTCAAAATAGGTGAAATCAAAGAAAGTTTCCAGGAGGGAGGTATACTCATTTTATTGTTATCTCCTGGAATGCTTTGATAAAACCTTTAAGGTATTATCTGGAAATATTGTATATAAGTCTGGAATTATACCATCTAGTCCTGGGGCCTTATTATTTTTTTAAGTTTTTGATTTGTTTTTCCAGTTCTTTCAAATAGATTGATTTGTCTAAAATCATAGCTTGTTCTTTTGTCAATCTGTTTTTGATGTTATTTTTTAGAAAAATCATCTGTTAATTTCTCATTTTCCAAAATGAGTTTAGTATCATTAATTGATTTATAATAATTTTGAAAGATTTCAAGTATGTCCTTTAAAATTAGTTACTTTTTAAGGATGTTATTAACTGCATAATTAATTTCATTAACATGATTCATATTGTTTAGTTTTTTAGATCTAATAGCCAATCTATGTAAGTTTTAGGATTAATGGAATATGATTGTAACTTAAGTTTTTTCTAAATTTATTGAGACTTTATGAGTTAAAGTTTCCAAATACTTTTAATTTAATGCTGCCAATTCAGAATTTGTAATCTTATCATTAGGTTTTAGATTTAGTTTTAATTTATTAATTTTAGCTTGTAACTCAATCAAGTCCCTATCCTACTCCTTTCTCTTTAAAAGGTACCAACTCTTAATTCTACCATAAAGGTATTATTTTAATGCATCCTATGATATACCATCTGAAGCTTCACCATTATTATTAAACTCCAAAACCAAATTTAACTCTTTTAAAAAACATTCCTGAAATCCTTTATCTTTATAATATAGGCCAGAATTCTCTGCCAAAAAAATCAGATCATCAGTTTTTATATTAAAATTGAATGTTATCGTATTATGATCAGATAATGGACACAAAGTTATTCATCTATCTTAGAGTATAGATTATTGGAAGTAAAAACCATATATATATATTGGTTTGGGTACCAAATCTGAATGAATAATGAATATATCTAAGGAAATTTGTTAATTTTAAGGCATATATATTTCTTAAACTCATTATGTTTATGAAATGATTCAGTTTTTTTTAGACGAGGCTGCTATCCAAGGATTTTCACTCTTGGAAGTATCTCTATTTGATAGCATACAATTAAAATCCCAAGTCAAGATAAATTCACCTTTTGCAGGTAAGGTTATTGTATCTAAGTATTTGTCAACTATTTTAGCTCCAACTCCAGGTATCCAATATACATTTACTAGCGCATATTTCTTATTAATTTCCAAAACAACCATACTCAACATACCATTTTTGTCATAATATGTCTCTAGAATTTTAGCCATAGTGAGATACTTTTTCAACAGTATAAGAGTGTCTCTCCTTTTAGAACTATAACATGAGTCTATCAGGATCAAATAAACTTTAAATAACATTTTATCCATCTTTTTTTAATAAATGTGTCTGTTGTAAGAAAACTATATGTGCTTTATTTATTTTAATAAATTTGAATAAACTAGTTATTTTTTGTATTATTATTACAGCCGTTGACATTTAAGGAAAGACACTTATACATCAACTTCTAAAAAAGCAGATTTAAAACATCTATATATGATTTTGCATATAATAGATTATGATTGATTCTAACACATTTTGTTATAGACAGAGCTATAAAATTAGCTATTAACAATTTGAATAAACTACTATTTAAATTTCAACCATGGAACAGTATATACCTGGTTTGATGAGATTCAGATGCAAACCACCCTCTATCCACATTTTACCACCCATAAATTCTCCATTTGCTACTGCCATAAAGATTTAAACCAATAATGTAAAAATATTGTGAAATGAACAAGTTGCTTCTATAACAGTTTATTAATAGCAACTTATTCATTTCCAGACTTAACTATTAATAATAATATAGCTGTGAATGAAGTGTAGAGTTAAAGATCAGGTATGTAAACAAAGGTAAAATAAATCTAAACAATAAAATTAATTATTTCCTCCTATTCCAGACAAATAATCATTATTCCACTAAAGTTTGATACAATTTATATATAGTGTGCACTTGTGAGTTCATATGAGTGTACATCTGTATAAATCTACCTATCTATACCTATGTACATATACTGTCGAAGTAAATACTTTTAACTACAAAAACTAACCATGCTGTAATCAAACACAAAGTACAGTATATTATAAAGTTGTCAGCATGCAATGAACATGGTTATTAAACACTTATACCACACCTTTTTAATTGTGACATCTAGCAAAAAACAAAAAAACAACATGGAAAGAAACACAGACTTTTAAATGAATTCTACCAAATTTTATACAGGCAGCATCAATTAACAAGATGCTTGTATGCAATCCATACATCAGACACAAAGACGTTCTGAGTATACATTCATGCACCAAAGGTTCCCTAATGTGTGCATGTATTTCACATCTATATGTATGCATGTATGTCAACCCACCATAAATAAGTAGGACATTTTCAACTTTAAATTGATTTAGACATATACTTCAGTGACATATGAACACTAGTGCAGGTTGTAGGCATTCTGGTTTACTACATTTTCTATGTATATATTCTGTCAGCAACTCTGCCACAATAAATCTATAACTGTATTTGAACTATTTATTTATTTTGTTAATTTTATTTTACTGTGATACATTTTATATTCTTTTTCCCCTTTTCCTCCCCTCACTTTCCCCCTTATCCCACTTACTGGGGCTAAATATCGTAAGTCTGATGTGACACTTGTCTCCACAACTATCTTTAGGTAATTTTTGCTCCATCATTTTGACAGCATATTGGTTCTTATTAGTAAGACGCTTGAAACCTGGTTCAAAACTGTGGAGAGCACCTCAGCCTTACCTGATTACTAATCCTATCATACATTCAGATCCCAAACTGTGGGCAGTAAAGCCAAAGGAGGTGGAGTTTCAATATACATTAAAGACATACACACCTCCAGGCTGGTCAAACAATATGATGCACAGGAGACACTCCAGGTACAATTAACCATTGACAAAACCCCTATTCAAATCATATATAGCTACTGGCCCCCAAATCTGACTCAAGATGCCCAATCCACCTATTTGGACCTGTTCAAATCTATCAAGATTCAACCTTTTACCCTGATTCTGGGTGACTTTATCTACACAAACATAGACTGGAAGAACGCAAATGTTCAGAGATTCCTCAATTTTGTCAGTGCAAACACTTGGAACAGCTAGTCGATACCCCCACAAGAGGTGATAATATCTTGGACTTGGTATTAACCAACATGAGTAACCACTGCAGCATCCCTATAGTATCATCCTCCTGTTAAGATCTGATCACTTTCTAAGTCACCATCTCACCCAACCCCCCTCTAGCTAGGGTCAGACATAAAAACTTCTCCAAAGCTGATTACAGCCTCTTGAGGGATGGTATAACCAGCTTCACAGCAACCCCCCCCCCCTGTAGGAAGTGTCACCAATATCCAAAACTACACCAAAGCACTACAGTATATGAGCATTTATATAGATGCATGGAATCAGGAATACCCAACAGGACTAAATCCTCCACTGCAAGGAAGAGCAAACCTATCTGGTGGACATCTGCAATAAATAATCTCTATAACAAAAGGAAAATATTGCTGTCCAAGACCAAGAAGGAGCAAGTGCTTGATTGGAAGCAATGTCTCCTTAGCCTGAACAAGCAAACAAGATCACTAGTGAAATCCTCCAAAGGAAACTTCGAGTCTAAATTGGCCACATCTATTAGAGACCATAATAAGGCAATCTTCACATATATCTGCAACCTCAAAGGAAGCACCCAGATCTGTTCAGAACTTGTGGTCAAATACAAATGACGTAGATACAGCAAACTTACTGGCTGACAGATTCAATGAAAACTACACCCCTCTGTCTCCCCCATCAGTGAATCAAGACATCCTCAGTACCTGCCACCTTCCCCATCTAGGGATATCTAGGGAACAGGTCATCACTGCTATCTGAAAGGCAAAAAATACAGCATGCATGGGACCTGATAACATCCCAGGCTGCCTCCTACATGAACTCAGGCAGGAACTTGCAGTACCATTAGGCACCCTATTCAACCAAAGCCTGAGTACTGGTTTCATCTCAGCTGAGTGGAGGTCAGCCACTGTCATCCCTTGCACAAAGGTGGAGCATCCACCAATCTGGGAAATTATAGACCCATCATCCTAACTAGCCTGATCTGCAAGGCCATGGAATGGATTGTCATGGACCTCATTAACAAGGACATTGGCAAACTCCAAACACTCAATCCCACACAATCTGGCTTCATCGAGGGGAAGGTATGTCTGTTAAATTTGGTTGACTTCTTTGAGACAGTCACCAAAGCAATGGACAAGGGAAAGATGGTGCACACTGCCTACATTGACCTGGCCAAAGACTTTGACACTATTCCCCACTCGGAAATAATAGATAAACTCTCTCACCTAGGCATCAATCCATATGTTACCAGATGGGTAGCAAACTGGCTCACTGATAGAACCCACCTAGTCAAAAAAGGAAAGCCACCTCAAGCAGTAGACCTGTAACAAGCAGCATACCCCATGGTTTGGTCTTAGGGCCTCTGTTATTTGGGATATACTTTTCTGAAGTGCAGGTCAAAACCAGTGGGCTATGGCTGACCAAGTTAGCAGATCCCCTAGTGATGTGGGCATCCTTCCAAGAGGGTCTCATGCAGACAAATGACTGGTGCCAGAAACATGGCCTCAAGCTGAATACAAAAAAGCCCCTTTGGGGAAAGTGGCATCCTCACAGATTATCACATAAATAACATCCTAAGCACGTAATAAGTTGTGAGGGATTTGGGTACCCAGGTTGATAGCACCCTGATTTTTGACCACCATGTTGCTTCCATTGTACATAAAGCCTTCTACATGGCCCCCTTTATAAGTAAGGGTATCTCATCCAGGGACAAGGAGGTCATAACATCCCTGTATTCTACCCTTATAAGGCCCATTATTTACTATAATTCCCCTTTTGGCATGTACCTCGCAAAGCACATGCAGCAGCTGGAGAGACCACAGAGGTTCTTCACCAGGAGAATCTAGTGCCTCAAACATCTACCATACACAAATAGGCTAAAAGCCCTATCCCTCTTCTCAGTTTCATACAGACTCCTCAGAGGTGACCTTTGTTTGAAATTCAAGGTGATGATGGACCCCACCTTGATGGGACTGCTGCATATCTGCAAGTCAAGTTCACATATGCAACCTCATCCTGGTCTGTGACATCAATAGGGCTTGTTGGTGGCACAGATTTGTGTCCCAGAGACTCCCTATCTGTGGAATAGACTCCATCTCCACATCAGGCAGAGTACCTCTTTAACCCTTTTTAAGTGCAACCTGGATAACTGATGGGAAACAGTAAATACACCCCCTGGGATTCCACCTATGTCCCTGCTGGACAAGGACATTGGGTGCTGACTTGTCTAAACATGGGCTAAACTCTTGGCTAGACTTATAAAGGCCTCAGGGCCAATAGCCTTGTAACCTCCTATGATTTTTTTTTTATTTTTCCTTATTTCTTACCCTCTTTTAGCAAAACTGCTCTTTTGTATTTTTCCTATAGCATACCTTGCTATTTTAATCTGTTTTATCCAAATATATTAATCTAAGATTGTTTCCCAAAAGTACATACTACAAATACGTATAAAGCTTCTATTACCTATCACCATATGTGACACATATTTCTCTCACATCACAATAAAATCTACTGCAAAGAGTTATGAAAACACGCACATTTAATTAAACAAAAATTGTTACAATCAAAAAGAAAACACGGGTCAACATGCAGTTCAATGGTTTCTGTAATCATGCATTCTTTTCCATTTAAAATGTTGTTTACCTTACAAATGAGAACAGAAGTTTACACAGAAATCAACTTAATGGTTTGCCTTTCATATACAGACCTTATAAATGTCAATATATCAAACTGACTTGTTGTAAAGGGTGCCTTTATTCTTACCATCCCTAACTCTCAAAAGAGCACATCTCTATATTTATTTACTCTTCTTTGTGAGAACTATGCACTTCTGCAATATCACTATATATTTGCATTTATTCTCAACCATCAAGCAATTAGAACCTAAACTACAGAAAATAAATACAATTCATTAGTTGTAACCAAAAAAAAATAAAAGAATATAATTGACTTCTGCCATACCTGATTTTATAATAGGCTCTGTATTATAGTAGGCATTGATGGCAGGGAAAGGAATGCAAAGAAAAAAAAGGAGGGAATCAATGTTGTTTAAGGCTGCATTGGAAGAATATATACTTTATTTCCTTCTTCTGCAACTTCATTATGATAACTAGATTGAATATGGCAAAGGAAGAGGCAAAAGACAATAGCACTTTACTTGCAGCTATACTCATTCTTTCTATTAAAGTCCCCTAATGACATATTAGTTTATGCAGTTTGTGGTTTGACAGGATAAATCAAATGCATCACATTAGAAATAAAATAAGTGACTTGACTACAATAAGAATGAGAAATGCCGTTGTAGCCTGATTCCAAAGTATATCATGAAAAAAACACTTAACTGGGTATGCTTAGACATTTTCCAGTTATTGTTGTAATATTCTAAGCATCGTACATAGGTTTGAAGGTCACTTCTGACTTCTTGGATCTTCAGTTCTTGCAAAAGCATCTCTGAGAAGTTTTAGAAGATTGAAAAGGGGCTTGCAACATTCATTAACACATTCTAAAGCAAAACTCCACAGTGTAATCATACAGGAAACATCACAACTAATATTTGGATATGAAGAAAGGCTCACTACCATTTCAGATCAACTGTCATTACTTGGTTTAGAAAATGAACATTTCAGTCACATGACTGGTCCCAGAAACATGGCCTCAAGCTGAATACAAAAAATGCATCATCATCCCCTTTGGGGAAAGTGACATCCTCACAAATTATCACATAAATAAAAACATCCTAAACATGTAATCAGTTGTGAGGGATTTTGGTACCCATGTTGATGCAGTTTGTTGTTTGACAGGATAAATCAAAAGCATCCCATTAGAAATAAAATAAGTGACCTCATTACAACAAAACAGGGTTATATAGCCCTGTTCCACCCAGTCAGAGAAAATATAACCACTGATACCACCCTACTACAAACAATACCAATAAGAAGTATAAAAAAGGACATTTGGAAGATATATAAACACACACACACACACACACACACACACACACACACACACACACACACACACACACACACACACACACAGCCACACATTCATTTTCACATCAAAAGCCAGCACACAACATCCAAACTTATCAGCCAACAACATAAACACATGTATTCAACAATTGGAAACATGTTGTTTTTGCTTCTTTTTCCCCCTTTAAGACAGGTTAAAGCTTAACTGCTCATGCTTAGCAATTACAGTTACAACGAAACTGTCTAATATATGAACTATGCTACTAATAATTATAAAAGAAAAATAAATAAATGGAAGAAAAGAGAGGAGAAAAAAGAAAAGAGAAAAAGAGAAGAAATGAAATTAACTTATTCTGTTTCCCTCTAAACATGTTGAAGTACACAACATTTAAAATATTGCATATAATATAAAAAACTGCGTTATATTTTATTTACTTATCTTTGACCTTTTTACTTGTTCCTTCCTTAACAGACCAACTATTCCTTGTTGCATGTCTTTTTAAACATGGTGGAGACCAATCCATGTCTTCTGAACCACTTAATAAATTCTTCTTTTGTACAAAGTCTAGGGCTTCATCGAAAGAGTTAAATATTTTATCTCCTTCAGAGAAAAATATATTCTGGCAGGAAATAAAATTTGTGCTTTGATGTTTGATTTTTTAAGAGATTTTATTAAGGGGACACATTTTTTCTTCTGGCGATCACTGAAGAGGTATAATCATTGTCAAAATGAATGATCTTCCCATTTATTTTAACAGGAGGATTTGACCAAGCTGTTCTTAACACTGAGTCTTTGTCCTGGTTAGAGAGGAATCTGACTATTATGAATCTGGAATGGATGAGCTATTTACCAAGAAGATTTTTGATAGAGCTCTATGTGCTCTTTCAATCACAAATGAAATAGATTCTGGCAGATTTAAAGTCTTTGGTAACAAGTCAATTAAAAAATGTATCATATTATTTCCTTCCTCTTTTCAGGCATGCCATACATACCTCTCAGCTGTACAGATTTTTGCCTCATATTTTTGGTCCGTTTTTCACAAAATTGTGGTTTTCTGGCAAATTAGTGGCAAATGATTAAAGACTGAAGTTAGAACATAATGATAGACATTTGCGTTTCAGACTTCATACCCTTCAGAAAATTAATTCTAATGCAAAACCTGTTATCCTATCAACTTTGTACGTTTGTAAGAGCAATATTTAAAAATTGTCTCTTTTGGGGCCTTTGTCCCACTTTTATTTATGGCTTTGTCCAGAGTTCTTGCTCTAAGAGGTTGAGAGGTATGACTCCATAAATTCTTATATTATTCCTCCTGGATCTGCTTTCCAATTCATCTATTTTCTCTAAGAGCAAAGTATTTTGTTTCATTCATTGTCAGTCTGCCTTTCATATCTTTCACAGCATCATCTATAGGAGACATTTGATCAAAATGTTTCTTAATTACCTTATTAAGCAAGTCCAGTTGTTTCTTACTGTCTTGTTTTATGTTATCTAATTTACTTTCCAGTTCATCCATTGTTTGAAAGATCCTGGATGTTTGTAGTGATAGATTGTAACTATTTTTTCATCACACTCTCCTGATAAGAACTTTTTGATTTATTCATGATTGCATCAGATTGTAAAAGAATTTCTGACAGGATTAATATTAAAAAGAAACTTGAAAATGTTGTTTTTCACCTGGATTTTGACAAAACAACAATACACAGTCACTAGAAATAGTTACAGACTTATTTTTTTAAGTATTAATCCATAATTTCCTGTCAGAACAACTGAAAAAGGCAGAACAAAAATGTGGAGCTGTTAGCTGCTTGGCATCTTAGCCGTGCCCCCTATTGGTAGTCATGTAACTAAAACCTGTGTGCTGCACCACTCAGTGTAGAGAGGGTATAAACTGTAGCAACTGTTTGCTACATTTGTAGTAAGCAGTTTGCTACAGTTTAAAATTAAGAAGATTTTTTTAACTGAAACATGAGCACTGTAGTGCTCTGTGCAGGTAAAGTATAAAATGTAGCAACTATTTGCTACATTTTAATTAAATATGTTGAAGAGGAGTTGAGGCCAGGGCACAGAAATGGGACCTGAATGCCTGGTGCAGGTGGTTGGGGAGCATGTCATGAATTTACCAGTAGATGGAACATCTGCCTTTTTGGGGGGAGGGAATGGAGATTTAACTGTGATAAGTCAGTCAATTACAATATAGCAATTGGCTTATTGCAGTGAATTTTTTTGTCTTCACTTAAAGAGTCAAGGGGGTGGGGCACTGGTTCATAGTACCAGCCCAGGGCACTGGCTAAACCAGTTACACTTCTGCACATGGTTATAATCTATTACAAACACAAGTGCACCTCCATGTACAACATACTTTTGATCACTCACTTCTTACCTACCTGCAAATACTCACCAAACACACCTACCTGCACACATCAGACCAACTTATTCAAAACCTTCTGTCCATATGCACATCACTATAATTGACTTAGCAGTTTGCCTATATAGTAACAAACCTTTATGGTATAGGAGGAAGCAGACCTACTACTATAATCCTCATGCATGCAGACACCTTATTGGATATCTATATTCAACATATATAGATATCCAATAAGAATGGCACTCAGAAAGAATACTTCAGCAAGGAGGCACCCAATGACATGTACTACAGTGATGTCCCCTACACCACATATCTGGAAGGTGCAGCTTTTTTTCACATTCCACCCTTACCTTGAAAATACTTTTTATGCCTACAGAAAATTCAAGAAATATACTAAATTGTCTTTCAGCAACTATTTCTGTGAATCTATAAGCTTTTCTTTTGAAACAGTATTAGGAATCCCAGCTGTTTTAAAGTTTTGCTATCAAGTTCTGTCTTCATGATAACCCAGTTTATCTCCCTGAGAAATAATATCTTTTCAACATATTTTAGCTTTTCATTCTGTTACAGGGCTTTATTTTCTATTTCCAGCAACCATACCTTAGTCCAGACAGCACTGATAGCTTGTTGCTTGGCCATAATGGTCTCCATGCTATCTGCCACTCATGGCAATGTTTTGAGTAGCATGTACATTTGTTTTTCAGTTATGGATTTTTGATAGTCTGATATTTGATCTTATATATATATATATATATATATATATATATATATATATATATATATATATAAGCTTTATAGGTCATTTTCATGGCTTGATAAAAGTAATACAGAGATACCAAGGAGCTAAAAATGCAAGTTGTCAACTCTATGAGCTCTACCACTGCACCTCATTTGTATTCATACTGCTCAATCTCTTAGAAAAACAGGTCTGGACAAAGTCATGAATTATGGGGGGACTAAGGCCCAAAAACAGGGACAATTTTTAAATATTGTCCTTACAAACTTAGAAAGTTGATAGCATAGCACATTTTACATTAGCATGGATTTTCTGAAGAGTATGAAGCTAGAAACTCAAATATTGTTCATTATTTTCAGACATTCATTTTCAATGACTTGCCAATAATTTGCCAGAACACCACAATTTTATGAAAAAAAGACCAAAAAATATGAGGCAAAAATCTGGACATTCTGTGTGTGAAAATCTGTACAGTTGAGAATTATGTTTGCATTTATGATTTCATATTCTGACAGTGAGCGTGTTATGAGGCTAAATTATTGGTAATGGCTGTCAGATATCATTTTAGGGAAGTGATAGAACTTTATGTAGCAGTCCCTGTTCATAGACGTTTGATAGCAAAAAAAGTATGTTGATTTAAGAACTAATGTAACATAAAATGCAGATTAGGCATGGAACATAAATTAGATGTGGGCATTAGGGAAATGCAGTTACACTTCATTACCATTTTGTTGTGAGTACTGTACAAAGGCAAAACTGATGCCAACCTTAAAGGCACTGATTAGAAGTATTTATGTTTACTTTGAAAAGTCTTGTTTTGAAATGACGTGCCTTTTGAGCATGTTGATTAGAAATGTTTTTTTATTATTTTTCTTTACAGATTTTGGAAGACAGAATCAGAGTTTGGATTCAATGTGTATGACAACCTTTATGTTTGAAGATTCTGACTATACATGAAATTGTGAACTCATGCATTCAGCACAGTCTGCATTTGTTACTTACAAAGTGCAGTACATATATTATACATTGTCATAAGCTAATCACATTCTAGTCTTTTTTGAGCCCACTGTATAAATATACTGTTACTTAGTAATGTTTTATTTGTGTAACTGTGTTTTGCTGTTCTATATATTAAAGTAACAATATCTTGTAATAGCCATCCATGCTGTAACTGTACTATCTAAAATGGAAATTAAAGCTTGTAATGGCTAGATAAATATAAAGCACCTGTTAAAGTACTGGTGAAAGGAAGGCCTAGAGATCTTTGACTCGGTTGAAGGGGGATTTGTAAGACCAAGAGTAGAGACTCTTGGAAATACTATAATCAGAAGTTGTGGACTTAGTGTGGAATACCAAAATCTGTGGACTAGGATTCTAAATGGAGTTGGAAATGTTTCAAGGTTATAGGCACATATTAGTATAGGAACAATACAAGACAAGTGAATACAGGGATAATAAGAGGCCTAACCATATACACCTTTAAGTACACACAATTAAAAAGTAATTGCCACATTTTATAAGTACTTAATAATGTCCACCTCCCAAATCAAGCAGCACCCTACACAATAACCCCTGTGTAAATTTATGTCCTCCCAACCAATCATCAAGACTAGCCTTAAAGGTAGATAAAGTAGTCCTTTGCCTGACCTGTAGTGGTAACTTATTCCACAGGCTAGAAATACATTGTGTTTGAAATCTTTCTGTATAACGAGTCTTGTTTAATTTGTTGGTATAAATTTAGGTCACTAGTATGAGTCTTTGTAGAGCCACTGGTTTTGTGAAGACATAGGAGGTCAAATAAGATTGGGTCTTTCATGGCTTGAAAAGCAAGACACCAGTCATCTTGCAGCAACTATAGACACTGGGTTTAAGGAGATTTGTGCTAGTCTAGCAGGATAGTAGAAGCAGTTGTTTTTTTAAAAAGATATTAATTGCATACCAGCCACAGCTGAGCTGTCCTAGTACTCCACCAAGCCTATTTACATAATCCAAAAATATGTGCCTCTAGTTGTTTAGACTCACTTTGCTAATAACTGTGACAGCCCTCCTCTGGGCCAGTAATCAAAGAGTCTCAATCCTCACCATTGACACCAGTGAGGGATGTTCACTTGGACCAAAATGGATATGCACAGTATTTTCAGATGCAGCTCTCTGCAACAAGCACAATTTCCCATAAGATCACACAGGGAGCACACTTCAGTCCTCAGGTTGGACTGTCTCTCTCTCTAGGCCCCATATAAGAATCCACACTGACCACTAAGGAGCTCTATGTCCCTGTTCCAAGTAGCTAACACACACACTCTTTGAGATTTGATTTTCACACACACACACACACACACACACACACACACACACACACACACACACACACACACACACACACACACACACACACACCTGGGAAAGGCTGACACAGATTACCTGCTCTAACTACCACAGACTATAAGGTAGTTACAATGCCACTGGCCATCTACTCTAAAGTTCTTAACAACATATTCAGTTATACTGAGTAAAATTAATACTAATACCAATGGCAATGTTGACCAACAAGCAAGGCTCTTAGGAGCAGCCACAGTGTCAGCAAATAAATATATGTACTCGCAAAGGTAAAAATACTCTTTGAAATGATCAGACACAATGAAAAGTTTAAATATATTTAATAATAAATAATAAAAGAACATGAACATACTACATATCTATTTACAATAAACACAAGAATTTCAATCACAGGAAATACTAAAAATAACACAGATGGAAAGGTTCACACAGATACAGAAAAACAATCATTAACTAATCTCACTATATTTTCCTGACTGATTAAAGAATTAATGTTCCCCAGTTCACTTACTAAAGCAAGGTACTGTGTGTGTGAATTATCTTTCTTGTCAGGTTTCACAAACAGACTGCTGAGACCTCTGAGTGACATCTCTCACTAATATCTAAATATAATTTCTTTGTGGGCAATAGAATGACATCACATATAGTCACCTAACTCTGGTTCCCACACTACCCTCTTTACTAGAAACCTGAGCCAGGATCTTGCACATATGTGTCATAATACACACACACACACACACACACACACACACACACACACACACACACACACACACACACACACACACACACACACACACACACACACACACACACAGTTTTGCTAAGATATGTTACATTATCTGGAAGCTTTAAAACAATTTTAACACTTCCACTCTTCCTACAGAGCTACTAAGCCAGGCTTCTCGCAGACATTTCATCTCAAGCTGCAATCAGAACTGTGAGATACAATCTTTATTATCTAAACCAGGTAATTTAATTTTAGACTATTTTTCAAAGTTAGCTGGACTGAGATTAACCTCTTCTCTTCCAGTATCCTCTGTTCCAATATATTCATTTCAACCGTTACAATACAGTCTGACATACAAGTATATTTCTTGTCTGTCCAACAGGGCCCACTTTTGGTATATTTTTAACTCAAACAGCTTTACAAATACATTTTTTCAACACAAGCACCTGTACAAATCAGTTTTATATACAAATGACATAAACTTCTTTACAAAATCCCAGCTAGTTATGCTGGCATATGTTACATATCCATTGCCTTATTTTTCCTGGCATAGCTGGCAATACCACACATCATCACAATGACCATATTGTGTATATACTTGGGATGAAGGGACATAAGAACCATGATAACCTGACACATCCCTGCACCTGCATAACATCTCACTGTCCCTCTTTCTTTTCTCTGCCTAGTTAGTGGTACACCTGTGCATCTCACTATGGAGTCATCTATGACTAGGCTGGTCACAGGTAATGGCTATCTTAGGAGACCTTAAAGGTTCAAGAAGGATATCTTGGTGAAATATCTTAGTAGTATTAGTGGAAGATGGAGTTGTATGTGCAGGTGCTGGAGTGTCTTTATGCTGCTTACGAATTTTAGTCTTAGGTTTATCCCTCAGAAGCCTTTTAGGCTTGAGTGTCAAGCTGGTAAGGAGTTAATATAGGCACTCACAAGTAGTTGTATACTGCAAGAGTATTTTCAGAGACTAACCTCCAGACATAGTTAGTATTTGCACCTCTTGCATGTAGAATCAGTGTGCGATGAGTAAATGGTTGTCAGTGAGCATGAGGCAGTTTGTATATTACCCCACAGTGTCTTGAACTATTAGGCTGGGAACAGAATGTACAAGTGCAGACTGTTGGCCCATGGTTTAGAAATAGGTTAGTAGGCTGACCAGAAAATAATAAGCTAGATAGATAGTTTTACCTGTTGTCGGCCCCTGACTGGATTTAATGCAGAGATTGTGACCTACATCTCTTTATTTCAATCTTGAAGTCATAAAAATGAAACATGGATATAGCTGTTCCAAGTTATATTAAATAAACAATAACTATCATAGAAATCATTCTGAAATCCCATCATTGGGCATTGGTCTTTCACTCATTTCAGTTTGGTGGTCTCTCTGTTATTAGAATGTGGACATCTGAAAACTTTTATTCATTGTGGTTTCTGATAAAACAAATGTACTCAGGATTATATATTTCTGAAAACAGACACTGACTTACTATTTATCTGATTAATACCCTGATGCCTTTATATGAATCATAGACTGATATATTACTTTGTTTTGCTGGAGTATATTTACTTTTAGCTGTGTTACTCATTCTTCTTAAGACTCTCTATATATTAATAGTGAATTTTATATATATAATACACACTCACACACACACACACACACACACACACACACACACACACACACACACACACACACGCACACACACATATGCACAATCATACATGCACATAAATGTGTATGTGTGTGTGTGCGTGTGTGTGTGTGTGTGTGTGTGTGTGTGTGTGTGTGTGTGTGTGTGTGTGTGTGTGCGTGTGAGTGCATAAAGAAGATCAACAACATATAGATAAATAATTCATTGATGTGCATCACTGTGCTGTTGTCTAACAGAAGCACAGCATACCATAGAGTTCTATACACATGGCTGGCTACAAAGAGTTGACTGCTTTCCAAGATAACTTTCTCAAGGCTGTAAATAAAAAGTTATGAGTTGGTTTCGTGATAATAGTTCACAATAACTGACTTTTTATATTGATGGGAAAATCATATGTAGGTTTATTAATTTCACATTCCTATCTGTGCATATTTCAGTGTATCTGCATGACATTTTCTCTTCTGAGGTCTAAGGAATTTTAGGCCTATACAATCAATATTTGATATATAGTACCATATGTCATCTTTTTATTGCCCTTAGTAATTACTCAGATAATTTGCTTTCTTTGTATTTTACTACTGTTAGTGTTTCTGTCTTATGGCTGTTTCCACTCCATTACATCTGTTGGAATGAAATCATGCTGTGCCTTTACTGTGGTATAGTATTTGGGCAGAGAGATTTCAGCTACATTATTTCTCTAAAGTCTGATAAAATATTTTCCTTATGGGGACAACTGCCCTCATATACATTCACTAGACTGTGGCAGTCAGCTGTGTCATTGTGCTCATGTTTACATTGTGTGACCTTTCAATAAAATACATATATATGTATGATTATGTATATATATATATATATATATATATATATATATATATATATGTATATATATATTCAGATATATATGGAAAACCAGACATCAATGACAACGTGTGATTTGGTATACATATTGGCTTGCGTATCCTATTCATAGTTTTGATAATGAGCTTAACTCAATCCTATACAACTTGATCAGCATATGGTAGATTTTACCCTTAAAATACTGCAATGTTGTGTAAAATCACATAACACTGACTGGCCATAACAGTTGCCTATTGACATGTGTCAGGCAAAAAGAATTTACTTCTGAAATGCTACAAATACACATCTGTTAAGGGGAAAAAAATCTGAATGGACAAAAATGCATTGGATTCACCACGTTTACAGCTGCAAAAAAAAAAAAAAATGCAGGCCCTTCTTATTAACTTGACACAAAATTGCTATTTCATCTTATTTGAGTATATATGGAATTTATCTTTGAGTTCTAAATGACTATTACACTACATAAGTATATTACACTGAAAAAGTGTTTAAAATGCAGTTCTGCTACCTAAAACAGAATTATTTTGATGTGTATTATTTACTTGAGTTTGTTTTATCTCATTTTTTGAAATGGAATTTAACTATGCTTTAAATGTAGAGTACAATCATTTAATGGGTTAATTTGTAAGTTTTTTTTGGTGTGCATTATGTTTAATTAAACTATTTAATGAATTTATACAGAAAGATCGCCAAGCATTTTGGAAACATGGAGAGATGCACATGATTATTTATTAAGCTGGATAACATTGTTATTAGAAGTCTTTTTCTTTTGAATACACACACTGACAGTAAAGTATCCAGTATGTTTCTTCTGTCTTAAGAATTGCACACTAACCTATAGCTTGCTGTTTGACATGCTGTTAACTTTCCCCTACAAATCCTTTGAAAGGTAATTTGTTCATACATTTCTTCTCCATTCAAATAACCACACCACTTAGGATTTGGACTGGTTACTGAGTAGGACACTCTATATATACACAATCCCATATCATAAAACCAAATGAATTAATTCCTTATCACTTCATTCAAATGTCACCATTGTAAATCTTTCATTGTTTTAATTATTTCATTTTATTGACCTTCAAACCACTTTCAATTTCAATTCAAATCACTGATTTCTTTTGTACAGTCTACCATTTGATCAGTTGCATCTTTTTTATAGCCATGGCAACAAACTCCAATCACCCACTACATCCTGACTTCCTGCAGGAGTTTAGAGCTCTGCCAGTTATCCCTAGCTGATTTATTTAGGCCTCCGCTAATTAAGCTAAAAGTTACAAATCAAAGAGTGTGGCATCAGTTGAGTCCCTTGAACAGTATAGCTCCCTTAAATTTCATGCTTCCCATTGGGATTCCCCTTCACACTGTCCCACTAATAATGGAAGGATGTTCCCCTTCTGGTGCACCAAAATCCAAATACCAACTAGATATCCTGCTTTCAACTTAAGACTTTAGCAATTCAAGCATGATTCAGGCTAGAAACTCCACCATGTCATGTGCTATTGTTAAGGACACTTGCCACCATCTAAATATTCTTCCAGACAGTAACCCCTGCGGTGCTGCAGTGGGACCCCAATGACTCTATGTCCATGAGGCTACATTATGACCTTTCATTCAGTAAACTAATAAACTGTGCACTGTATCCCCAATCCAGATTCTTTTTTCCTTTTTTATCCCAACAATCTTGCCATTACTGTACTCACCTGCTTTTGTTTTTTTTTTTTGTTTTGTTTTGTTTTGCTTTGCCATCAAACTGTATTCCTGTAGAACAGGCATGTAGGTTGAAGTTACTCACATACACAACTGAAAGGTATATCCTGTCTAGGTGAAACCAGTCTGCATATTTATCTTTAATGTCTAGGTATTGCAGTACCATAAATCCACCCACTGGTACTCATATCCCCATTCTAGAATTTACAAATCTCCTGTCCCTGGCTCTGCAACTCCACGTTGCCCAATTTGTCTATGCAAATTTTGATGAAATCACATATCAAATTGCTGTACTTCTGAAAATGTAATTTATAGCAATGTAATATTTTACACAGTCCTATCCAAACATTGATTTGAGCAAAAACAGTATCATTGCCACAAAAACAAAATTCTTGTCAGTCCTAGATCCTTTGCTATCTGATTCAAAGTAGGTTTCAGTTAGTAAACTAAAAAAGAAGGAGAAATGGAGGCAAACAATCTCTAGAAAAACTCTTTATACTTTTGGAGCCTGTATCAGGTTGCAGAGTCAAGGCTCTAGTGTATTTAGGCTTCAGTTCAGCCTGGCATTCACTTAAGCTTAAAGGAAAAGGTCTGTGGGAATCATTGAGAGCCTTTGTAGTCACATAGTAAGAGTTACTGTTGTTTGGTAATGGCAAGGCAAGGGATCGGAGACCATATTAGGAGACTGTCTTTAATATAACTCCCTGTCACTGTTCACTTAGTCACAATGGAATTATTAATAACCACAGCGATTTTAAGATTTTCAGTTACAGCTGCTTAACCATTACTGAAGAATACTTTTCACTATTCAAAAAAGCCTTGAAAGAAGCTACCCCCATGCCCTTGTAAAAGGTGTTCGTGAAGAATATTTTGGGACATGGGGAACAAAATTTTTACCACTTCTGGGGACGGGGCTGTGTAAAAAGAATTGTTAATCAATATTAGTCTATCCTTACAAGTGATATATACATTTAACATACTGTTGGTATGGAACCAGTGTTTATTTATAAAAGAGCTAAGAGCATTAAAAATATTCTTGAAAGATCAAGCAATCCAGACTATAGTATATAGTACCAGGTTACGAAATGGCACCACAAAATGTGGTATTTGCAATCAGTGCAAGTACATCCTCGAACTGGATGTTATGACTTTAAATAATTCCTTGAACAGTACTGTTCATCCTGTAAAAGGTAGTTGTAACACTAATGGAGTGGTCTGCCTCACTTTGTACACTGGGTGTTCAGAGTTTTATGTTGGAAAACAGAAAGTTTAAGAAACAAATTTATGAGCACCATTATGATATCACAATACAAAATGACAAAATGCTTTATATGGACACTCTTTGCTTTGTACTAATTTACACCAGTTTTTATTTACTATTTTGGAAAAGATTAGCCCTGAAATCAAAGGAGGGCAGAAGAAACTGGACATTAGGAAACTTTACTGGCAATTAAACTTGGATGCCATTCACCCCCCACCCCTCCCCCGGGTATTAATGATCATGTCTCTTTAATTCCTGTGTTGAAACAGACAGCCAACAAATTGTAGTGTTCTTCTCTTAGATTTTATCTGCGACTGCACATAAGACTTTTTACAAGCAATGCTTTCTTTGTATATAAAAGT